>NW_027194806.1:0-179144 GCF_032444005.1 Ranitomeya imitator | reverse complement strand
AAATGACTTCTCCATGCAATTTTATGCATTGGTAAAAGCACTATGATGAAAAGTTGTGATATGTTTTCAGGTATCTCCTATACTAATAGAGCCACATGCTCACCGGTTTGCCACACATGATGTAGGCCTATGGACCGAACAAGAAACCACCAAAAATTTTAACCAGTCATCGTTCTCACAACACTGAGGACCAGTCATTCGAAATGACTTCTCCATGCATTTTATGCATTGGTAAAAGCACTATGATGAAAAGTGTGATATGTTTTCAGGTATCTCCTATACTAATAGAGCCACATGCTCACCGGTTTGCCACATGATGTAGGCCTATGGACCTGAACAAGAAACCACCAAAAATTTTAACCAGTCATCGTTCTCACAACACTGAGGACCAGTCATTCGAAATGACTTCTCCATGCATTTTATGCATTGGTAAAAAGCACTATGATGAAAAGTGTGATATGTTTTCAGGTATCTCCTATACTAATAGAGCCACATGCTCACCGGTTTGCCACATGATGTAGGCCTATGGACTGAACAAGAAACCACCAAAAATTTTAACCAGTCATCGTTCTCACAACACTGAGGACCAGTCATTCGAAATGACTTCTCCATGCATTTTATGCATTGGTAAAAGCACTATGATGAAAAGTGTGATATGTTTTCAGGTATCTCCTATACTAATAGAGCCACATGCTCACCGGTTTGCCACATGATGTAGGCCTATGGACTGAACAAGAAACCACCAAAAATTTTATCCAGTCATCGTTCTCACAACACTGAGGACCAGTCATTCGAAATGACTTCTCCATGCATTTTATGCATTGGTAAAAGCACTATGATGAAAAGTGTGATAATGTTTTCAGGTATCTCCCTATACTAATAGAGCCACATGCTCACCGGTTTGCCACATGATGTAGGCCTATGGACTGAACAAGAAACCACCAAAAAATTTTAACCAGTCATCGTTCTCACAACACTGAGGACCAGTCATTCGAATGACTTCTCCATGCATTTTATGCATTGGTAAAAGCACTATGATGAAAAGTGTGATATGTTTTCAGGTATCTCCTATACTAATAGAGCCACATGCTCACCAGGTTTGCCACATGATGTAGGCCTATGGACTGAACAAGAAACCACCAAAAATTTTAACCAGTCATCGTTCTCACAACACTGAGGGACCAGTCATTCGAAATGACTTCTCCATGCATTTTATGCATTGGTAAAAGCACTATGATGAAAAGTGTGATATGTTTTCAGGTATCTCCTATACTAATAGAGCCACATGCTCACCGGTTTTGCCACATGATGTAGGGCCTATGGACTGAACAAGAAACCACCAAAAATTTTAACCAGTCATCGTTCTCACAACACTGAGGACCAGTCATTCGAAATGACTTCTCCATGCATTTTATGCATTGGTAAAAGCACTATGATGAAAAGTGTGATATGTTTTCAGGTATCTCCTATACTAATAGAGCCACATGCTCACCGGTTTGCCACATGATGTAGGGCCTATGGAACTGAACAAGAAACCACCAAAAATTTTAACCAGTCATCGTTCTCACAACACTGAGGACCAGTCATTCGAAATGACTTCATGCATTTTATGCATTGGTAAAAAGCACTATGATGAAAAGTGTGATATGTTTTCAGGTATCTCCTATACTAATAGAGCCACATGCTCACCGGTTTTGCCACATGATGTAGGGCCTATGGAACTGAACAAGAAACCACCAAAAATTTTAACCAGTCATCGTTCTCACAACACTGAGGACCAGTCATTCGAAATGACTTCTCCATGCATTTTATGCATTGGTAAAAGCACTATGATGAAAAGTGTGATATGTTTTCAGGTATCTCCTATACTAAATAGAGCCACATGCTCACCGGTTTGCCACATGATGTAGGCCTATGGAACTGAACAAGAAACCACCAAAAATTTTTAACCAGTCATCGTTCTCACAACACTGAGGACCAGTCATTCGAAATGACTTCTCCATGCATTTTATGCATTGGTAAAAGCACTATGATGAAAAGTGTGATATGTTTTCAGGTATCTCCCTATACTAATAGAGCCACATGCTCACCGGTTTGCCACATGATGTAGGCCTATGGACTGAACAAGAAACCACCAAAAATTTTAACCAGTCATCGTTCTCACAACACTGAGGACCAGTCATTCGAAATGACTTCTCCATGCATTTTATGCATTGGTAAAAGCACTATGATGAAAAGTGTGATATGTTTTCAGGTATCTCCTATACTAATAGAGCCACATGCTCACCGCTTTGCCACATGATGTAGGCCTATGGAACTGAACAAGAAACCACCAAAAATTTTAACCAGTCATCGTTCTCACAACACTGAGGACCAGTCATTCGAAATGACTTCTCCATGCATTTTATGCATTGGTAAAAGCACTATATGATGAAAAGTTGTGATATGTTTTCAGGTATCTCCATATACTAATAGAGCCACATGCTCACCGGTTTGCCACATGATGTAGGGCCTATGGACAATGAACAAGAAACCACCAAAAATTTTAACCAGTCATCATTCTCACAACACTGAGGACCAGTCATTCGAAATGACTTCTCCATGCATTTTATGCATTGGTAAAAGCACTATGATGAAAAGTGTGATATGTTTTCAGGTATCTCCTATACTAATAGAGCCACATGCTCACCGGTTTGCCACATGATGTAGGCCTATGGACCGAACAAGAAACCACCAAAAATTTTAACCAGTCATCGTTCTCACAACACTGAGGACCAGTCATTCGAATGACTTCTCCATGCATTTTATGCATTGGTAAAAGCACTATGATGAAAAGTGTGATATGTTTTCAGGTATCTCCTATACTAATAGAGCCACATGCTCACCGGTTTGCCACATGATGTAGGCCTATGGACTACCCTGAACAAGAAACCACCAAAAATTTTAACCAGTCATCGTTCTCACAACACTGAGGACCAGTCATTCGAAATGACTTCTCCATGCATTTTTATGCATTGGTAAAAGCACTATGATGAAAAGTGTGATATGTTTTCAGGTATCTCCTATACTAATAGAGCCACATGCTCACCGGTTTGCCACATGATGTAGGCCTATGGACTGAACAAGAAACCACCAAAAATTTTAACCAGTCATCGTTCTCACAACACTGAGGACCAGTCATTCGAAATGACTTCTCCATGCATTTTATGCATTGGTAAAAGCACTATGATGAAAAGTGTGACATGTTTTCAGGTATCTCCTATACTAATAGAGCCACATGCTCACCGGTTTGCCACATGATGTAGGCCTATGGACTGAACAAGAAACCACCAAAAATTTTATCCAGTCATCGTTCTCACAACACTGAGGACCAGTCATTCGAAATGACTTCTCCATGCATTTTATGCATTGGTAAAAGCACTATGATGAAAAGTGTGATATGTTTTCAGGTATCTCCTATACTAATAGAGCCACATGCTCACCGGTTTGCCACATGATGTAGGCCTATGGACTGAACAAGAAACCACCAAAAATTTTAACCAGTCATCGTTCTCACAACACTGAGGACCAGTCATTCGAAATGACTTCTCCATGCATTTTATGCATTGGTAAAAGCACTATGATGAAAAGTGTGATATGTTTTCAGGTATCTCCTATACTAATAGAGCCACATGCTCACCGGTTTGCCACATGATGTAGGCCTATGGACTGAACAAGAAACCACCAAAAATTTTAACCAGTCATCGTTCTCACAACACTGAGGACCAGTCATTCGAAATGACTTCTCCATGCATTTTATGCATTGGTAAAAGCACTATGATGAAAAGTGTGATATGTTTTCAGGTATCTCCTATACTAATAGAGCCACATGCTCACCGGTTTGCCACATGATGTAGGCCTATGGACTGAACAAGAAACCACCAAAAATTTTAACCAGTCATCGTTCTCACAACACTGAGGACCCAGTCATTCGAAATGACTTCTCCATGCATTTTATGCATTGGTAAAAGCACTATGATGAAAAGTGTGATATGTTTTCAGGTATCTCCTATACTAATAGAGCCACATGCTCACCGGTTTGCCACATGATGTAGGCCTATGGACTGAACAAGAAACCACCAAAAATTTTAACCAGTCATCGTTCTCACAACACTGAGGACCAGTCATTCGAAATGACTTCATGCATTTTATGCATTGGTAAAAGCACTATGATGAAAAGTGTGATATGTTTTCAGGTATCTCCTATACTAATAGAGCCACATGCTCACCGGTTTGCCACATGATGTAGGCCTATGGACTGAACAAGAAACCACCAAAAATTTTAACCAGTCATCATTCTCACAACACTGAGGACCAGTCATTCGAAATGACTTCTCCATGCATTTTATGCATTGGTAAAAGCACTATGATGAAAAGTGTGATATGTTTTCAGGTATCTCCTATACTAATAGAGCCACATGCTCACCGGTTTGCCACATGATGTAGGCCTATGGACTGAACAAGAAACCACCAAAAATTTTAACCAGTCATCGTTCTCACAACACTGAGGACCAGTCATTCGAAATGACTTCTCCATGCATTTATGCATTGGTAAAAGCACTATGATGAAAAGTGTGATATGTTTTCAGGTATCTCCTATACTAATAGAGCCACATGCTCACCGGTTTGCCACATGATGTAGGCCTATGGACTGAACAAGAAACCACCAAAAATTTTAACCAGTCATCGTTCTCACAACACTGAGGACCAGTCATTCGAAATGACTTCTCCATGCATTTTATGCATTGGTAAAAGCACTATGATGAAAAGTGTGATATGTTTTCAGGTATCTCCTATACTAATAGAGCCACATGCTCACCGGTTTGCCACATGATGTAGGCCTATGGACTGAACAAGAAACCACCAAAAATTTTAACCAGTCATCGTTCTCACAACACTGAGGACCAGTCATTCGAAATGACTTCTCCATGCATTTTATGCATTGGTAAAAGCACTATGATGAAAAGTGTGACATGTTTTCAGGTATCTCCTATACTAATAGAGCCACATGCTCACCGGTTTGCCACATGATGTAGGCCTATGGACTGAACAAGAAACCACCAAAAATTTTAACCAGTCATCGTTCTCACAACACTGAGGACCAGTCATTCGAAATGACTTCTCCATGCATTTTATGCATTGGTAAAAGCACTATGATGAAAAGTGTGATATGTTTTCAGGTATCTCCTATACTAATAGAGCCACATGCTCACCGGTTTGCCACATGATGTAGGCCTATGGACTGAACAAGAAACCACCAAAAATTTTAACCAGTCATCGTTCTCACAACACTGAGGACCAGTCATTCGAAATGACTTCTCCATGCATTTTATGCATTGGTAAAAGCACTATGATGAAAAGTGTGATATGTTTTCAGGTATCTCCTATACTAATAGAGCCACATGCTCACCGGTTTGCCACATGATGTAGGCCTATGGACTGAACAAGAAACCACCAAAAATTTTAACCAGTCATCGTTCTCACAACACTGAGGACCAGTCATTCGAAATGACTTCTCCATGCATTTTATGCATTGGTAAAAGCACTATGATGAAAAGTGTGACATGTTTTCAGGTATCTCCTATACTAATAGAGCCACATGCTCACCGGTTTGCCACATGATGTAGGCCTATGGACTGAACAAGAAACCACCAAAAATTTTAACCAGTCATCGTTCTCACAACACTGAGGACCAGTCATTCGAAATGACTTCTCCATGCATTTTATGCATTGGTAAAAGCACTATGATGAAAAGTGTGATATGTTTTCAGGTATCTCCTATACTAATAGAGCCACATGCTCACCGGTTTGCCACATGATGTAGGCCTATGGACTGAACAAGAAACCACCAAAAATTTTAACCAGTCATCGTTCTCACAACACTGAGGACCAGTCATTCGAAATGACTTCTCCATGCATTTTATGCATTGGTAAAAGCACTATGATGAAAAGTGTGATATGTTTTCAGGTATCTCCTATACTAATAGAGCCACATGCTCACCGGTTTGCTACATGATGTAGGCCTATGGACTGAACAAGAAACCACCAAAAATTTTAACCAGTCATCGTTCTCACAACACTGAGGACCAGTCATTCGAAATGACTTTTCCATGCATTTTATGCATTGGTAAAAGCACTATGATGAAAAGTGTGATGTTTTCAGGTATCTCCTATACTAATAGAGCCACATGCTCACCGGTTTGCCACATGATGTAGGCCTATGGACTGAACAAGAAACCACCAAAAATTTTAACCAGTCATCGTTCTCACAACACTGAGGACAAGTCATTCGAAATGACTTCTCCATGCATTTTATGCATTGGTAAAAGCACTATGATGAAAAGTGTGATATGTTTTCAGGTATCTCCTATACTAATAGAGCCACATGCTCACCGGTTTGCCACATGATGTAGGCCTATGGACTGAACAAGAAACCACCAAAAATTTTAACCAGTCATCGTTCTCACAACACTGAGGACCAGTCATTCGAAATGACTTCTCCATGCATTTTATGCATTGGTAAAAGCACTATGATGAAAAGTGTGATATGTTTTCAGGTATCTCCTATACTAATAGAGCCACATGCTCACCGGTTTGCCACATGATGTAGGCCTATGGACTGAACAAGAAACCACCAAAAATTTTAACCTGTCATCGTTTTCACAACACTGAGGACCAGTCATTCGAAATGACTTCTCCATGCATTTTATGCATTGGTAAATGCACTATGATGAAAAGTGTGATATGTTTTCAGGTATCTCCTATACTAATAGAGCCACATGCTCACCGGTTTGCCACATGATGTAGGCCTATGGACTGAACAAGAAACCACCAAAAATTTTAACCAGTCATCGTTCTCACAACACTGAGGACCAGTCATTCGAAATGACTTCTCCATGCATTTTATGCATTGGTAAAAGCACTATGATGAAAAGTGTGATATGTTTTCAGGTATCTCCTATACTAATAGAGCCACATGCTCACCGGTTTGCCACATGATGTAGGCCTATGGACTGAACAAGAAACCACCAAAAATTTTAACCAGTCATCGTTCTCACAACACTGAGGACCAGTCATTCGAAATGACTTCTCCATGCATTTTATGCATTGGTAAAAGCACTATGATGAAAAGTGTGATATGTTTTCAGGTATCTCCTATACTAATAGAGCCACATGCTCACCGGTTTGCCACATGATGTAGGCCTGTGGACTGAACAAGAAACCACCAAAAATTTTAACCAGTCATCGTTCTCACAACACTGAGGACCAGTCATTCGAAATGACTTCTCCATGCATTTTATGCATTGGTAAAAGCACTATGATGAAAAGTGTGATATGTTTTCAGGTATCTCCTATACTAATAGAGCCACATGCTCACCGCTTTGCCACATGATGTAGGCCTATGGACTGAACAAGAAACCACCAAAAATTTTAACCAGTCATCGTTCTCACAACACTGAGGACCAGTCATTCGAAATGACTTCTCCATGCATTTTATGCATTGGTAAAAGCACTATGATGAAAACTGTGATATGTTTTCAGGTATCTCCTATACTAATAGAGCCACATGCTCACCGGTTTGCCACATGATGTAGGCCTATGGACTGAACAAGAAACCACCAAAAATTTTAACCAGTCATCGTTCTCACAACACTGAGGACCAGTCATTCGAAATGACTTCTCCATGCATTTTATGCATTGGTAAAAGCACTATGATGAAAAGTGTGATATGTTTTCAGGTATCTCCTATACTAATAGAGCCACATGCTCACCGGTTTGCCACATGATGTAGGCCTATGGACTGAACAGGAAACCACCAAAAATTTTAACCAGTCATCGTTCTCACAACACTGAGGACCAGTCATTCGAAATGACTTCTCCATGCATTTTATGCATTGGTAAAAGCACTATGATGAAAAGTGTGATATGTTTTCAGGTATCTCCTATACTAATAGAGCCACATGCTCACCGGTTTGCCACATGATGTAGGCCTATGGACTGAACAAGAAACCACCAAAAATTTTAACCAGTCATCGTTCTCACAACACTGAGGACCAGTCATTCGAAATGACTTCTCCATGCATTTTATGCATTGGTAAAAGCACTATGATGAAAAGTGTGATATGTTTTCAGGTATCTCCTATACTAATAGAGCCACATGCTCACCGGTTTGCCACATGATGTAGGCCTATGGACTGAACAAGAAACCACCAAAAATTTTAACCAGTCATCATTCTCACAACACTGAGGACCAGTCATTCGAAATGACTTCTCCATGCATTTTATGCATTGGTAAAAGCACTATGATGAAAAGTGTGATATGTTTTCAGGTATCTCCTATACTAATAGAGCCACATGCTCACCGGTTTGCCACATGATGTAGGCCTATGGACCGAACAAGAAACCACCAAAAATTTTAACCAGTCATCGTTCTCACAACACTGAGGACCAGTCATTCGAATGACTTCTCCATGCATTTTATGCATTGGTAAAAGCACTATGATGAAAAGTGTGATATGTTTTCAGGTATCTCCTATACTAATAGAGCCACATGCTCACCGGTTTGCCACATGATGTAGGCCTATGGACTGAACAAGAAACCACCAAAAATTTTAACCAGTCATCGTTCTCACAACACTGAGGACCAGTCATTCGAAATGACTTCTCCATGCATTTTATGCATTGGTAAAAGCACTATGATGAAAAGTGTGATATGTTTTCAGGTATCTCCTATACTAATAGAGCCACATGCTCACCGGTTTGCCACATGATGTAGGCCTATGGACTGAACAAGAAACCACCAAAAATTTTAACCAGTCATCGTTCTCACAACACTGAGGACCAGTCATTCGAAATGACTTCTCCATGCATTTTATGCATTGGTAAAAGCACTATGATGAAAAGTGTGACATGTTTTCAGGTATCTCCTATACTAATAGAGCCACATGCTCACCGGTTTGCCACATGATGTAGGCCTATGGACTGAACAAGAAACCACCAAAAATTTTATCCAGTCATCGTTCTCACAACACTGAGGACCAGTCATTCGAAATGACTTCTCCATGCATTTTATGCATTGGTAAAAGCACTATGATGAAAAGTGTGATATGTTTTCAGGTATCTCCTATACTAATAGAGCCACATGCTCACCGGTTTGCCACATGATGTAGGCCTATGGACTGAACAAGAAACCACCAAAAATTTTAACCAGTCATCGTTCTCACAACACTGAGGACCAGTCATTCGAAATGACTTCTCCATGCATTTTATGCATTGGTAAAAGCACTATGATGAAAAGTGTGATATGTTTTCAGGTATCTCCTATACTAATAGAGCCACATGCTCACCGGTTTGCCACATGATGTAGGCCTATGGACTGAACAAGAAACCACCAAAAATTTTAACCAGTCATCGTTCTCACAACACTGAGGACCAGTCATTCGAAATGACTTCTCCATGCATTTTATGCATTGGTAAAAGCACTATGATGAAAAGTGTGATATGTTTTCAGGTATCTCCTATACTAATAGAGCCACATGCTCACCGGTTTGCCACATGATGTAGGCCTATGGACTGAACAAGAAACCACCAAAAATTTTAACCAGTCATCGTTCTCACAACACTGAGGACCAGTCATTCGAAATGACTTCTCCATGCATTTTATGCATTGGTAAAAGCACTATGATGAAAAGTGTGATATGTTTTCAGGTATCTCCTATACTAATAGAGCCACATGCTCACCGGTTTGCCACATGATGTAGGCCTATGGACTGAACAAGAAACCACCAAAAATTTTAACCAGTCATCGTTCTCACAACACTGAGGACCAGTCATTCGAAATGACTTCATGCATTTTATGCATTGGTAAAAGCACTATGATGAAAAGTGTGATATGTTTTCAGGTATCTCCTATACTAATAGAGCCACATGCTCACCGGTTTGCCACATGATGTAGGCCTATGGACTGAACAAGAAACCACCAAAAATTTTAACCAGTCATCATTCTCACAACACTGAGGACCAGTCATTCGAAATGACTTCTCCATGCATTTTATGCATTGGTAAAAGCACTATGATGAAAAGTGTGATATGTTTTCAGGTATCTCCTATACTAATAGAGCCACATGCTCACCGGTTTGCCACATGATGTAGGCCTATGGACTGAACAAGAAACCACCAAAAATTTTAACCAGTCATCGTTCTCACAACACTGAGGACCAGTCATTCGAAATGACTTCTCCATGCATTTTATGCATTGGTAAAAGCACTATGATGAAAAGTGTGATATGTTTTCAGGTATCTCCTATACTAATAGAGCCACATGCTCACCGGTTTGCCACATGATGTAGGCCTATGGACTGAACAAGAAACCACCAAAAATTTTAACCAGTCATCGTTCTCACAACACTGAGGACCAGTCATTCGAAATGACTTCTCCATGCATTTTATGCATTGGTAAAAGCACTATGATGAAAAGTGTGATATGTTTTCAGGTATCTCCTATACTAATAGAGCCACATGCTCACCGGTTTGCCACATGATGTAGGCCTATGGACTGAACAAGAAACCACCAAAAATTTTAACCAATCATCGTTCTCACAACACTGAGGACCAGTCATTCGAAATGACTTCTCCATGCATTTTATGCATTGGTAAAAGCACTATGATGAAAAGTGTGACATGTTTTCAGGTATCTCCTATACTAATAGAGCCACATGCTCACCGGTTTGCCACATGATGTAGGCCTATGGACTGAACAAGAAACCACCAAAAATTTTATCCAGTCATCGTTCTCACAACACTGAGGACCAGTCATTCGAAATGACTTCTCCATGCATTTTATGCATTGGTAAAAGCACTATGATGAAAAGTGTGATATGTTTTCAGGTATCTCCTATACTAATAGAGCCACATGCTCACCGGTTTGCCACATGATGTAGGCCTATGGACTGAACAAGAAACCACCAAAAATTTTAACCAGTCATCGTTCTCACAACACTGAGGACCAGTCATTCGAAATGACTTCTCCATGCATTTTATGCATTGGTAAAAGCACTATGATGAAAAGTGTGATATGTTTTCAGGTATCTCCTATACTAATAGAGCCACATGCTCACCGGTTTGCCACATGATGTAGGCCTATGGACTGAACAAGAAACCACCAAAAATTTTAACCAGTCATCGTTCTCACAACACTGAGGACCAGTCATTCGAAATGACTTCTCCATGCATTTTATGCATTGGTAAAAGCACTATGATGAAAAGTGTGATATGTTTTCAGGTATCTCCTATACTAATAGAGCCACATGCTCACCGGTTTGCCACATGATGTAGGCCTATGGACTGAACAAGAAACCACCAAAAATTTTAACCAGTCATCGTTCTCACAACACTGAGGACCAGTCATTCGAAATGACTTCTCCATGCATTTTATGCATTGGTAAAAGCACTATGATGAAAAGTGTGATATGTTTTCAGGTATCTCCTATACTAATAGAGCCACATGCTCACCGGTTTGCCACATGATGTAGGCCTATGGACCGAACAAGAAACCACCAAAAATTTTAACCAGTCATCGTTCTCACAACACTGAGGACCACAGTCATTCGAAATGACTTCTCCATGCATTTTATGCATTGGTAAAAGCACTATGATGAAAAGTGTGATATGTTTTCAGGTATCTCCTATACTAATAGAGCCACATGCTCACCGGTTTGCCACATGATGTAGGCCTATGGACTGAACAAGAAACCACCAAAAATTTTAACCAGTCATCGTTCTCACAACACTGAGGACCAGTCATTCGAAATGACTTCTGCATGCATTTTATGCATTGGTAAAAGCACTATGATGAAAAGTGTGATATGTTTTCAGGTATCTCCTATACTAATAGAGCCACATGCTCACCGGTTTGCCACATGATGTAGGCCTATGGACTGAACAAGAAACCACCAAAAATTTTAACCAGTCATCGTTCTCACAACACTGAGGACCAGTCATTCGAAATGACTTCTCCATGCATTTTATGCATTGGTAAAAGCACTATGATGAAAAGTGTGATATGTTTTCAGGTATCTCCTATACTAATAGAGCCACATGCTCACCGGTTTGCCACATGATGTAGGCCTATGGACTGAACAAGAAACCACCAAAAATTTTAACCAGTCATTGTTCTCACAACACTGAGGACCAGTCATTCGAAATGACTTCTCCTTGCATTTTATGCATTGGTAAAAGCACTATGATGAAAAGTGTGATATGTTTTCAGGTATCTCCTATACTAATAGAGCCACATGCTCACCGGTTTGCCACATGATGTAGGCCTATGGACTGAACAAGAAACCACCAAAAATTTTAACCAGTCATCATTCTCACAACACTGAGGACCAGTCATTCGAAATGACTTCTCCATGCATTTTATGCATTGGTAAAAGCACTATGATGAAAAGTGTGATATGTTTTCAGGTATCTCCTATACTAATAGAGCCACATGCTCACCGGTTTGCCACATGATGTAGGCCTATGGACTGAACAAGAAACCACCAAAAATTTTAACCAGTCATCGTTCTCACAACACTGAGGACCAGTCATTCGAAATGACTTCTCCATGCATTTTATGCATTGGTAAAAGCACTATGATGAAAAGTGTGATATGTTTTCAGGTATCTCCTATACTAATAGAGCCACATGCTCACCGGTTTGCCACATGATGTAGGCCTATGGACTGAACAAGAAACCACCAAAAATTTTAACCAGTCATCGTTCTCACAACACTGAGGACCAGTCATTCGAAATGACTTCTCCATGCATTTTATGCATTGGTAAAAGCACTATGATGAAAAGTGTGATATGTTTTCAGGTATCTCCTATACTAATAGAGCCACATGCTCACCGGTTTGCCACATGATGTAGGCCTATGGACTGAACAAGAAACCACCAAAAATTTTAACCAGTCATCGTTCTCACAACACTGAGGACCAGTCATTCGAAATGACTTCTCCATGCATTTTATGCATTGGTAAAAGCACTATGATGAAAAGTGTGATATGTTTTCAGGTATCTCCTATACTAATAGAGCCACATGCTCACTGGTTTGCCACATGATGTAGGCCTATGGACTGAACAAGAAACCACCAAAAATTTTAACCAGTCATCGTTCTCACAACACTGAGGACCAGTCATTCGAAATGACTTCTCCATGCATTTTATGCATTGGTAAAAGCACTATGATGAAAAGTGTGATATGTTTTCAGGTATCTCCTATACTAATAGAGCCACATGCTCACCGGTTTGCCACATGATGTAGGCCTATGGACTGAACAAGAAACCACCAAAAATTTTAACCAGTCATCGTTCTCACAACACTGAGGACCAGTCATTCGAAATGACTTCTCCATGCATTTTATGCATTGGTAAAAGCACTATGATGAAAAGTGTGATATGTTTTCAGGTATCTCCTATACTAATAGAGCCACATGCTCACCGGTTTGCCACATGATGTAGGCCTATGGACTGAACAAGAAACCACCAAAAATTTTAACCAGTCATCGTTCTCACAACACTGAGGACCACAGTCATTCGAAATGACTTCTCCATGCATTTTATGCATTGGTAAAAGCACTATGATGAAAAGTGTGATATGTTTTCAGGTATCTCCTATACTAATAGAGCCACATGCTCACCGGTTTGCCACATGATGTAGGCCTATGGACTGAACAAGAAACCACCAAAAATTTTAACCAGTCATCGTTCTCACAACACTGAGGACCAGTCATTCGAAATGACTTCTGCATGCATTTTATGCATTGGTAAAAGCACTATGATGAAAAGTGTGATATGTTTTCAGGTATCTCCTATACTAATAGAGCCACATGCTCACCGGTTTGCCACATGATGTAGGCCTATGGACTGAACAAGAAACCACCAAAAATTTTAACCAGTCATCGTTCTCACAACACTGAGGACCAGTCATTCGAAATGACTTCTCCATGCATTTTATGCATTGGTAAAAGCACTATGATGAAAAGTGTGATATGTTTTCAGGTATCTCCTATACTAATAGAGCCACATGCTCACCGGTTTGCCACATGATGTAGGCCTATGGACTGAACAAGAAACCACCAAAAATTTTAACCAGTCATTGTTCTCACAACACTGAGGACCAGTCATTCGAAATGACTTCTCCTTGCATTTTATGCATTGGTAAAAGCACTATGATGAAAAGTGTGATATGTTTTCAGGTATCTCCTATACTAATAGAGCCACATGCTCACCGGTTTGCCACATGATGTAGGCCTATGGACTGAACAAGAAACCACCAAAAATTTTAACCAGTCATCATTCTCACAACACTGAGGACCAGTCATTCGAAATGACTTCTCCATGCATTTTATGCATTGGTAAAAGCACTATGATGAAAAGTGTGATATGTTTTCAGGTATCTCCTATACTAATAGAGCCACATGCTCACCGGTTTGCCACATGATGTAGGCCTATGGACTGAACAAGAAACCACCAAAAATTTTTTTTTTTTCCAAATAATCTTTATTGGATTTTAACAATTAACTGGGCAGGAATGGAAAAGGGAAAAGTGGGGATGCGGGGAGAGGGAAGGGGGGAGTGGAGGGGGGGGCTGGAAGGAAGGGGGGGGAGAACGTGGGAAGACAGAAGGGGGAGAGAAGACACTTGAAGTAAGCGACAACAGGTAACCAAATTTGTTAAATGATAAAACAGCATTTGGAAGGTGAATAATTATAATTATATTTATAATACATTTGCTCACGAAAGAGGGGTAGACTCACGGAGCAGTCCTGAATTGCAGACACTTTAGATCAAAGTCCGGTTCGCTTTGTGCCAATTTCAACTGATAATTGCTACGGGAAGACTTCTTCCCAACGAGCCCATTTTTTCGAGCATTTTTTGAGGCTGTCATTATTTAGGGCGAATTTTTGCTCGTATGTTCTATGGAGGTCAATACGATCCTTGATCTCTTGGAATGATGGAGGTTTAGGCTTTTTCCAATTGTATGCGATGGCATTTTTGGTGATTAAGAGAATATTAATGACCAACGCTTTGAGAGGAAAGTGTGTGTCGCTTAATCCCACAGAGAGCAATGCCATCTGAGGAGTCAGGATGAAGTTTTTATTCAGAAGTACTCCAATCAAGCCAGAGATTTTAGACCAAAGAGATTTAATTTTGGGACAGCTCCAGAAGATATGGAGCAGATTGCCCCTGTGTCCGCACGCCCTCCAACAATCTGGGGAGGTATGACCCCCTATCATAGACAGTCTTGCTGGGGTGAGGTACCAGCGTGTGACTAGTTTGAAATAGGACTCTTGTAATGACATAGAAATGGAAGCTGAGTATGAGTGGACCAACGCGCTTTCCCATTCATCTGGGTCAATTATTGTCTGGAGATCTTGCTCCCATTTAAGCATGGAAGGGGATTTCGCGAAGTCTGAATCATGGTTGAACCAGCTATAGATATATCTGTAGCTCCAGAAAATATTGTGGTCAGGGTTACAAATCAGATTTATAGCCGCTTCAGAGAAGCTAGGCTTTTTTGATACGAATTTCTGACATTGATCCTTGAGGATCATGTACTCAAAAAACATAGCAGAGGGGACATTGTAAGTGTTTTTGAGAGAATTAAAAGGGATAAAATTTTCTCCGTCAAATATATGGGAAAGTTTTGTGATTTTGTAGTCGGACCATTTGGGGTTGACCATTTTGTTATGCAACTCAAATATATAAGAGATAGCCAGATTTTTCAGAGACTCGAATCTTTCAGTTCCTCTTTTGGGCCTAGCAAATTTGGACCATGCATTACTTATTGCAATAAAAATTGGGTGGGATTTATTACTAGAATTTTTTATATTCATGAGCTGGTTTAGGATCAATTTTCTAGGGGCTCTATCCAGGTTCAAAGATGATTCAATCTCCAGCCAGGCTGGGTGTTCTGATTTAGACCACCAGGAGCAACTTTGTTTAATCAGGTTTGTGTGGTAATGAGCCAAAATGTTGGGAAGGCCCATTCCCCCTGACGCTTTATTTCTGTAGAGAGTACTAATAGCTACTCTAGCTTTTTTCTTGTTCCATAAGAACTTGTTGATCAGAGTTTGGATGTTAGATAAGTAAGAGGTTGAGATAGGAACAGGGATGGACCTAAATATATATAGAATTTTAGGGATTATAAATGTTTTTACTGATAAGTTCTTTCCCCACCATGAGAGATCTCTCCCTGCAAAGTGGTTCAGATCAGATGAGATAGTTTTGACTAAGATGTCAAGGTTGGTAGGGACGAGAGAATCTATATTTTTTGTGATTTTTATCCCCAGATAGGTGAAATCGCTAGTTGCCCAGCTCCACGAGGTTGCTTTTGATAATTCTTTGATTTGAGTGGGGTCGAGGTTAAATTGCATAATTTGGGATTTGGTTTTATTGATTTTGAAGTATGAGAGCTGGGAGAAGGTATCTAATAATTTTTGGGTAGCAGGAACAGAAACTATAGGGTTCGTCAGGGTCAGGATGACATCGTCGGCGAAGAGGCCGATTTTGAATTCTCTATTTTTTGTTTGGATGCCGGTTATGCTATTATCTTTTCTTATTGACTGAGCCAGAGGCTCCATCGCCAAAGCGAACAGCAAAGGGGACAGGGGGCAACCCTGACGTGTACCGTTTGTAATTAAAAAAGGAGATGAAAGGTGATTATTGGAAAAAACCCTGGCGGTGGGACCCGAGTACAGAGCCATGATTGCAGAGATAGAATTTGGGTTAAAACCGAATTGTTGTAGAGTGAGTTTTAAGTATGACCAGTTCAAACGGTCAAACGCCTTTTCTGCGTCCAGTGAGGCAAAAATTGAGGGGATTTTTTTTGACTTGATAAGCTTCATCAGGTTTATAATTCTTCTAGTTCCATCGCTCGATTGTCTGCCCCTGACAAACCCTATCTGATCGTTAACTATTAAATTCGGAAGGAAATTATTGATTCTATTTGCAATGATTTTGGAATATAGTTTGATGTCTGAATTGACTAAGGATATTGGCCTATAGTTTGGAAGATGGACTGGGTCGCCTTTGGCTTTGGGGATTAAGATGATTGAGGCCTCCAACATTTCTTTTGGGAACTTGCCAAGAGTTGCAGCAGAATTAAAGATTTTAGACATGTGTGGGGCTAGGATCTCACTGAAAGATTTGAAATACTCGTTGGTGAAGCCGTCCGGCCCTGGGGCTTTCAGAGATTTTAATTTTTTAATGTTTTCGGAAATTTCTTCAGGGGAGAACGGGGCGGTGAGTACATCTATGTTTTCCGGCGTTAGTCTAGGTAGATTAAGATTTGACAAGAATTTTTTAATATCAGTGTCCAATGGTTGTACTAGTTGGGGGTTCGAGTTGAGATTGTATAAATCAGAATAAAAGGCAGCAAACGCCTCCACTATGTCCTGCGGGTGCGTAAGCATGCGACCACCTGGGGGTACTATTTTTATGATCCTATTTTGGATCCTTTGCTTCTTCAATCTGTTTAGCATGAACCTGTTAGGCTTGTTTAGGGAGGTAAATTGTTTGAATTTTAGAGACCCAATTGACGCGTCATAAAAGGAGAAGATTATGGTCCTCAACTCCTGCCTAAGGGACATCAGTTCAGTATGTTGACTGGGAGAGTGGATGGTTGAGTTAGCAAGTTCTGTTTCCTTGATTTTTATTTTTGACTGTAACTCTTTTATTTTGGCCCTATTTTGCTTTTTTTCCCTAGCGGAAATTTGGATTAAGGCCCCTCTGACCACAGCCTTATGGGCGTTCCAGAGGGTGAATGGGTCAATTGAATCTGAATTATTCTCTCTAAAGTAATTTTTGATAGTCTGGTTTATTGCGTTTTTATGGACTGGATTACAAAGAATAGAAGAGTTGCACCTCCATGAAATGTGAGATTTGGATGCTGGACCGTAAGTTAGTTCTGCAGTGACAGGGGAGTGGTCTGAGATTGTTTTAGGAAGGATTGAGATTTTTCTAAATTTTGGTAGTGAAAAAATGTTGGAGATTATCAGGTCGATTCTAGAGGCGGAATGATGCACGTCAGAAAAGTGAGTGTACTCAATAGAGGTGGTGTTGAGACATCTGAAAATGTCATACATTTCATTTTGGTGGAGCCATTTGTTTAGGGTCAAATATTTATGCCTGTTTTGGGATGAGGAGTCGAGGTGGCCATCAGGAACCGCGTTGAAATCTCCCACCACTACTAAGTCACCCTTCTTTATTTCCAACACCTTTCTCATGAGCCTATCCAGAAATCTAATTTGGCCTTTGTTCGGGACGTATATGTTGACAATAGTGAAAGGATGGTTATTGATGTTACCGATTAGGATATGAAAATTACCTTTTGAGTCCTTACATTCCTTGATGAGTTCAAATGATACATTGTGACTAATTATGGTCATAACACCGGCTTTCTTTTTGCTGCCACAAGATTCGAAAACCTGTGAGAACTTTCTATCTGTAAATTTTGGGTGATCGTTGGCTCTAAATTTGGTTTCTTGTATGCACATGATATCGGACTTTGATCTAACCAGTTCATTTTTGATAGAGGACCTCTTTCTCGGGATGTTAAGACCCCTAACATTATATGTCATTATCTTAAGAGACATGTTTGATTAAGGGTGGAGGGATATGAAGAAGTTATTCACCTGTGGATACCTGTAAGTAAATTTAGAAACTTATATAACAGAAATACACTAAAAAATTACTTTTAGTGTGCAGTAAGATCAAGATACAAAGTAAAACAACACACACTTGAAAACTTGACTTGTCCTCTCCGAAGAAACCCTCCAGTGGGTTCTTCGCTGCTCGGGGGAAAGTTCGTGAAAGAGCTCTGGATGGAACTTGAGGCATCCTCCGAGTTATAGAAAAAGTGGACAAAGGAATACAAAATTTTAATATAAACATTATGAACACTATAAACATTATGAACATTATAACATTGGTAACATCTTGGACCTTGAAACCCCCTACAAGGAATTATTTATAGGCAGCAGGTTAAGGTCATATCGTATAGATTACTCAGGGAAAGATAACACTTACACTAAACTAAGTGATAGAAGAGATGAATCTTTCTCCGTCTTCAGGAGTACTGATGGGGATAGTTTTACTTTTGTATTGTACCAGAAGCTTCAGCGGGAACCCCCATTTATATGAGATTCCCATGTCTTTCAGAGAATTTGTCACTTTCTTAAAGGCTCTCCTACCCTCCAGAGTCTCTCTGGATAGATCCGCGAATAGTTTTAAGTTCTCAAAGGGCTCAGGGAACTTTTTCTCCACTTTGATAAAGTTTTGAAGCTGTTCTTTTATGTGGAAAAAGTGAATCCTAAGAATTGTGTCTCTAGGAAGGTCTGCAGCAACGCTTGAGGGCTTGGGCAGTCTATGGATCCTGTCTATTGTGAGCTCTTGGGGTGAAATGGATGGGATAACTTTTTTAATCAAGGATTGGGCGAAGTTGAGGAGTTTGTCTGGGGTGACGTTTTCGGGGATGCCGCGAATTTTTACGTTATTACGTCTGCTTCTGTCCTCCAGGTCAGCCATTTTTAATCTGAGTCGGTTTACTTCTGACCTGAGATCTTTATTTTCGGCTGTATGCCTGGCCACAGTTTTCTCCAACCCCTTAATTTTTTCCTCCTGTTTTCCTAATTTTTCAGTGAACATCTCCATTGATTTATGTATCTGGCTAGAGTGTTTTTCAAAATTGAGGTGCATTTCCTCTCTGATTTGTTTGGTTATTACTTTCATATGAGCATCCATCATGCTCAGGAAATGTGAAGTAGAGTCCTCTAAGCCAGTTTGTGCATTTTTTGTTCTTCTTCTCACTGGGCTTGCGTTCGGAGAAAAATCTTCCGAGTCGTAGCCCGAGTAATCGGAAGCAACTTTTCTCTCATCCCCCCACTCAACTGGACCCGGCCTTTTTTTTGAAATGGACGTATCCATTTCTGTGTCCTTGTTGTGGTGTTGTGAAGGTTTGTTTTGGGACTTGTTACGTTGTACTGATTTGTCACCTGGACTGTTAAGAGGGGTCCTTGGGGACCTAGATCTAGATCTGGCCTTAACTGGGCTTATAACATTTACCAGATCTAGGGAGGGATTGCGACCTGATGAGTATGGTTTATTGGATTTTTGAGAGTTGGGCTGGGGGAGCTTTGAGATGTAGTTTTTGGCATTTGAGCGGCTCATTGTTACTGAGTAGTAAACTGATTATTAGAGAAATTTGGTGTTAGGACTGTGTGACTGGCCGAATCCAATGCGCAGCAATATCACAAACACACGCAAGTATTTCGCAGCCACTCTCTGGGCCAAATCAGCCCACCGATGCAACAAATGTGCAGTAAGGAAATATTATCACTAGGAACTCTCACTGAGCCCACTCCCTGAGTCTATACAGGAGATTATATACACAGTTATGCGCTCCTTTAACCTTTAAGTAGTATAAAGAAGATATGGTAAGCTAAACACTCAAATGTAGCAGAGAGTGCTGAACGGCCGGTGAGCAATGAGTTAAACTGTGTGAAACTGAGTGAAAGTGAGACAGGAATTATCAATATATAGCAGTGTTTGCTGAGGGTATGGGCCAGTGAGTCAGATGTGGGCCCCTTGATCCCTGTCTCAGAGAAGTCAGATTTTTCTAGAGATGTAGCAGAGCCGAGCGAGCTCTGTCTGGTACTATGTTAGACTATAAGAAATAACAGAACGTCACATATAATCCAGCGCTGGGCACAACAAATACAAAACAATATATTAACTGTGAATTCTTGTTTCTTCTTGTTCACTAACTCCCACTCCAGAAATCCTCATAGATTCCAGGAGGGAAAGGGTAAAATGCAGGGTGCTTGGTTGTACAAACAGGAGTTGCTGAGCAGCTTTCCCTAAGAGCTTGTATCTGGGAGCTGTGGGAATCCCAGGAATTTAGCTGTGTGGGGTTGAGTTCACAGGTGGTTAATCACTCCTCAACACAGTTAGAGGTTAGCAGTAAATATCAGACTCAGTAAAGACTGCTTAAGTGAACATCAGCGATGAAGGAGTTAGTTACCGGCTTTACCGGTGTGGGAGCCGCCGCTCAGTTGTCTGGTGCGGCTTAATGTGGCTCAGGGGTTCCCTCCAGGGAGCCCTTATGTTTTGCAGAGGGGGGGAGAGAGGGGGGGGGGGCCGTCCGAACGGCGTGCACAGCGATGTGAATATATGCGTGGGGGGGGGGGCGCCCGGGATATCAGCTGCAAGTGGGCGCTGAAGTTTGCAGGGTCAATACTGCAGCCGCACAAGGGTTAAGGTCTCTGAGTGCTGTGCCCGGGAAGTGAGAGGGGGGAGCACAGTAAATCAGCCGCAGGTGCGGCGCTGCTGTGCTGCAGGCTCTTGCTGCAGCTATGCAGGGGTTAATCCTGCCGAGTGCTGTGCCCGGGAAGTGAGTGGGGGAGCCCGGTAAAACAGCCGCTGGTGCGGCGCTGCTGTGCTGCAGACTCAGGCTGCAGCGACACTGCTGATGATAAGTTCCGAGTGCTGGGGCCGGGACTGAGGGGGAGGGTGAATCGCCAGGACGCGGTCACCTTACCCGATGCTGAGCGTGGATCCGCTGCTGTGTTCGCGCTTCTGCAGCGCTCCGGAGTGGGGAGGACCGCTGGAGGTCTTCAGCCTCTCCAGCGCGCCTGGCACAGCGCGGCTGAAGGGCTCTTTGCGAGCTGCTCGGCACCCGCCTTGTCGTCAGGGAGAGGTGGAGGAGGGGAGCGCACCCCCGCGCCCTCCTCCCCGGGTCCCGGCGGCCGCGGGGAATAGGTGCTGCAGCGTCCTCTGCTACTTCACTCAGCCCGCAGCTCCTGCGGGACTGAGGCTTGGGGCTGCAGAGGGGGAGAGGAGAGCGCACCGCAGCGCTCACCCTCTCCGGGTAAATGCTTCTCGGCGGCCGCTGTGTGCTGGTGCTGGGGCGGCTCTGACTGCTTCAGTCAGACCGCGCCAGCACTCGCTGCTGATCTCAGGCTCCGGCGGTGTGTGAAGCTGTGTGTTCTGCCCCCTGCTCGCCCGCCCTGCAAGGGGGGAGGAGGGGAGCCCTTCGGACTGATGTTGGGCCCGACCTGCGGAGCCGCAGTGGATGGGTCCGGGCGAGGGGGGGATTCGTTTTCACAGCACCTGTGGGATTTGAGCCGAGGGGTCCAGCAGGGGGGCCCTCTTGTGTGCAGATCTTCTTTGCCCAGCAATAAGGGCTTACCGGGAGGCTTTGTGGTCAGGCCAAAGACATGGCCTCAGACATGCGGCTAGGCCCAGAGCCTTCAAAGTCTTCAAATAGTGTCCGATTTTGACAATAAAGGTCTCCAAATGACCCCGATAGTCTTGGGAGTCAGTATCCACTGCCCAAAGGTGAGAAAAAACGATTTAGATTGTAGATGTGTGCCGATTTAGAGGATGCCTCCTCAGAGCTCTCTGGCAGCACAACCTACACCATTGCTGCCTAGGCCACGCCCCCGAAACCACCAAAAATTTTAACCAGTCATCGTTCTCACAACACTGAGGACCAGTCATTCGAAATGACTTCTCCATGCATTTTATGCATTGGTAAAAGCACTATGATGAAAAGTGTGATATGTTTTCAGGTATCTCCTATACTAATAGAGCCACATGCTCACCGGTTTACCACATGATGTAGGCCTATGGACTGAACAAGAAACCACCAAAAATTTTAACCAGTCATCGTTCTCACAACACTGAGGACCAGTCATTCGAAATGACTTCTCCATGCATTTTATGCATTGGTAAAAGCACTATGATGAAAAGTGTGATATGTTTTCAGGTATCTCCTATACTAATAGAGCCACATGCTCACCGGTTTGCCACATGATGTAGGCCTATGGACTGAACAAGAAACCACCAAAAATTTTAACCAGTCATCGTTCTCACAACACTGAGGACCAGTCATTCGAAATGACTTCTCCATGCATTTTATGCATTGGTAAAAGCACTATGATGAAAAGTGTGATATGTTTTCAGGTATCTCCTATACTAATAGAGCCACATGCTCACTGGTTTGCCACATGATGTAGGCCTATGGACTGAACAAGAAACCACCAAAAATTTTAACCAGTCATCGTTCTCACAACACTGAGGACCAGTCATTCGAAATGACTTCTCCATGCATTTTATGCATTGGTAAAAGCACTATGATGAAAAGTGTGATATGTTTTCAGGTATCTCCTATACTAATAGAGCCACATGCTCACCGGTTTGCCACATGATGTAGGCCTATGGACTGAACAAGAAACCACCAAAAATTTTAACCAGTCATCGTTCTCACAACACTGAGGACCAGTCATTCGAAATGACTTCTCCATGCATTTTATGCATTGGTAAAAGCACTATGATGAAAAGTGTGATATGTTTTCAGGTATCTCCTATACTAATAGAGCCACATGCTCACCGGTTTGCCACATGATGTAGGCCTATGGACTGAACAAGAAACCACCAAAAATTTTAACCAGTCATCGTTCTCACAACACTGAGGACCAGTCATTCGAAATGACTTCTCCATGCATTTTATGCATTGGTAAAAGCACTATGATGAAAAGTGTGATATGTTTTCAGGTATCTCCTATACTAATAGAGCCACATGCTCACCGGTTTGCCACATGATGTAGGCCTATGGACTGAACAAGAAACCACCAAAAATTTTAACCAGTCATCGTTCTCACAACACTGAGGACCAGTCATTCGAAATGACTTCTCCATGCATTTTATGCATTGGTAAAAGCACTATGATGAAAAGTGTGATATGTTTTCAGGTATCTCCTATACTAATAGAGCCACATGCTCACCGGTTTGCCACATGATGTAGGCCTATGGACTGAACAAGAAACCACCAAAAATTTTAACCAGTCATCGTTCTCACAACACTGAGGACCAGTCATTCGAAATGACTTCTCCATGCATTTTATGCATTGGTAAAAGCACTATGATGAAAAGTGTGATATGTTTTCAGGTATCTCCTATACTAATAGAGCCACATGCTCACCGGTTTGCCACATGATGTAGGCCTATGGACTGAACAAGAAACCACCAAAAATTTTAACCAGTCATCGTTCTCACAACACTGAGGACCAGTCATTCGAAATGACTTCTCCATGCATTTTATGCATTGGTAAAAGCACTATGATGAAAAGTGTGATATGTTTTCAGGTATCTCCTATACTAATAGAGCCACATGCTCACCGGTTTGCCACATGATGTAGGCCTATGGACTGAACAAGAAACCACCAAAAATTTTAACCAGTCATCGTTCTCACAACACTGAGGACCAGTCATTCGAAATGACTTCTCCATGCATTTTATGCATTGGTAAAAGCACTATGATGAAAAGTGTGATATGTTTTCAGGTATCTCCTATACTAATAGAGCCACATGCTCACCGGTTTGCCACATGATGTAGGCCTATGGACTGAACAAGAAACCACCAAAAATTTTAACCAGTCATCGTTCTCACAACACTGAGGACCAGTCATTCGAAATGACTTCTCCATGCATTTTATGCATTGGTAAAAGCACTATAATGAAAAGTGTGATATGTTTTCAGGTATCTCCTATACTAATAGAGCCACATGCTCACCGGTTTGCCACATGATGTAGGCCTATGGACTGAACAAGAAACCACCAAAAATTTTAACCAGTCATCGTTCTCACAACACTGAGGACCAGTCATTCGAAATGACTTCTCCATGCATTTTATGCATTGGTAAAAGCACTATGATGAAAAGTGTGATATGTTTTCAGGTATCTCCTATACTAATAGAGCCACATGCTCACCGGTTTGCCACATGATGTAGGCCTATGGACTGAACAAGAAACCACCAAAAATTTTAACCAGTCATCGTTCTCACAACACTGAGGACCAGTCATTCGAAATGACTTCTCCATGCATTTTATGCATTGGTAAAAGCACTATGATGAAAAGTGTGATATGTTTTCAGGTATCTCCTATACTAATAGAGCCACATGGTCACCGGTTTGCCACATGATGTAGGCCTATGGACTGAACAAGAAACCACCAAAAATTTTAACCAGTCATCGTTCTCACAACACTGAGGACCAGTCATTCGAAATGACTTCTCCATGCATTTTATGCATTGGTAAAAGCACTATGATGAAAAGTGTGATATGTTTTCAGGTATCTCCTATACTAATAGAGCCACATGCTCACCGGTTTGCCACATGATGTAGGCCTATGGACTGAACAAGAAACCACCAAAAATTTTAACCAGTCATCGTTCTCACAACACTGAGGACCAGTCATTCGAAATGACTTCTCCATGCATTTTATGCATTGGTAAAAGCACTATGATGAAAAGTGTGATATGTTTTCAGGTATCTCCTATACTAATAGAGCCACATGCTCACCGGTTTGCCACATGATGTAGGCCTATGGACTGAACAAGAAACCACCAAAAATTTTAACCAGTCATCGTTCTCACAACACTGAGGACCAGTCATTCGAAATGACTTCTCCATGCATTTTATGCATTGGTAAAAGCACTATGATGAAAAGTGTGATATGTTTTCAGGTATCTTCTATACTAATAGAGCCACATGCTCACCGGTTTGCCACATGATGTAGGCCTATGGACTGAACAAGAAACCACCAAAAATTTTAACCAGTCATCGTTCTCACAACACTGAGGACCAGTCATTCGAAATGACTTCTCCATGCATTTTATGCATTGGTAAAAGCACTATAATGAAAAGTGTGATATGTTTTCAGGTATCTCCTATACTAATAGAGCCACATGCTCACCGGTTTGCCAGATGATGTAGGCCTATGGACTGAACAAGAAACCACCAAAAATTTTAACCAGTCATCGTTCTCACAACACTGAGGACCAGTCATTCGAAATGACTTCTCCATGCATTTTATGCATTGGTAAAAGCACTATGATGAAAAGTGTGATATGTTTTCAGGTATCTCCTATACTAATAGAGCCACATGCTCACCGGTTTGCCACATGATGTAGGCCTATGGACTGAACAAGAAACCACCAAAAATTTTAACCAGTCATCGTTCTCACAACACTGAGGACCAGTCATTCGAAATGACTTCTCCATGCATTTTATGCATTGGTAAAAGCACTATGATGAAAAGTGTGATATGTTTTCAGGTATCTCCTATACTAATAGAGCCACATGCTCACCGGTTTGCCACATGATGTAGGCCTATGGACTGAACAAGAAACCACCAAAAATTTTAACCAGTCATCGTTCTCACAACACTGAGGACCAGTCATTCGAAATGACTTCTCCATGCATTTTATGCATTGGTAAAAGCACTATGATGAAAAGTGTGATATGTTTTCAGGTATCTCCTATACTAATAGAGCCACATGCTCACCGGTTTGCCACATGATGTAGGCCTATGGACTGAACAAGAAACCACCAAAAATTTTAACCAGTCATCGTTCTCACAACACTGAGGACCAGTCATTCGAAATGACTTCTCCATGCATTTTATGCATTGGTAAAAGCACTATGATGAAAAGTGTGATATGTTTTCAGGTATCTCCTATACTAATAGAGCCACATGCTCACCGGTTTGCCACATGATGTAGGCCTATGGACTGAACAAGAAACCACCAAAAATTTTAACCAGTCATCGTTCTCACAACACTGAGGACCAGTCATTCGAAATGACTTCTCCATGCATTTTATGCATTGGTAAAAGCACTATGATGAAAAGTGTGATATGTTTTCAGGTATCTCCTATACTAATAGAGCCACATGCTCACCGGTTTGCCACATGATGTAGGCCTATGGACTGAACAAGAAACCACCAAAAATTTTAACCAGTCATCGTTCTCACAACACTGAGGACCAGTCATTCGAAATGACTTCTCCATGCATTTTATGCATTGGTAAAAGCACTATGATGAAAAGTGTGATATGTTTTCAGGTATCTCCTATACTAATAGAGCCACATGCTCACCGGTTTGCCACATGATGTAGGCCTATGGACTGAACAAGAAACCACCAAAAATTTTAACCAGTCATCGTTCTCACAACACTGAGGACCAGTCATTCGAAATGACTTCTCCATGCATTTTATGCATTGGTAAAAGCACTATGATGAAAAGTGTGATATGTTTTCAGGTATCTCCTATACTAATAGAGCCACATGCTCACCGGTTTGCCACATGATGTAGGCCTATGGACTGAACAAGAAACCACCAAAAATTTTAACCAGTCATCGTTCTCACAACACTGAGGACCAGTCATTCGAAATGACTTCTCCATGCATTTTATGCATTGGTAAAAGCACTATGATGAAAAGTGTGATATGTTTTCAGGTATCTCCTATACTAATAGAGCCACATGCTCACCGGTTTGCCACATGAGGTAGGCCTATGGACTGAACAAGAAACCACCAAAAATTTTAACCAGTCATCGTTCTCACAACACTGAGGACCAGTCATTCGAAATGACTTCTCCATGCATTTTATGCATTGGTAAAAGCACTATGATGAAAAGTGTGATATGTTTTCAGGTATCTCCTATACTAATAGAGCCACATGCTCACTGGTTTGCCACATGATGTAGGCCTATGGACTGAACAAGAAACCACCAAAAATTTTAACCAGTCATCGTTCTCACAAACACTGAGGACCAGTCATTCGAAATGACTTCTCCATGCATTTTATGCATTGGTAAAAGCACTAGGATGAAAAGTGTGATATGTTTTCAGGTATCTCCTATACTAATAGAGCCACATGCTCACCGGTTTGCCACATGATGTAGGCCTATGGACTGAACAAGAAACCACCAAAAATTTTAACCAGTCATCGTTCTCACAACACTGAGGACCAGTCATTCGAAATGACTTCTCCATGCATTTTATGCATTGGTAAAAGCACTATGATGAAAAGTGTGATATGTTTTCAGGTATCTCCTATACTAATAGAGCCACATGCTCACCGGTTTGCCACATGATGTAGGCCTATGGACTGAACAAGAAACCACCAAAAATTTTAACCAGTCATCGTTCTCACAACACTGAGGACCAGTCATTCGAAATGACTTCTCCATGCATTTTATGCATTGGTAAAAGCACTATGATGAAAAGTGTGATATGTTTTCAGGTATCTCCTATACTAATAGAGCCACATGCTCACCGGTTTGCCACATGATGTAGGCCTATGGACTGAACAAGAAACCACCAAAAATTTTAACCAGTCATCGTTCTCACAACACTGAGGACCAGTCATTCGAAATGACTTCTCCATGCATTTTATGCATTGGTAAAAGCACTATGATGAAAAGTGTGATATGTTTTCAGGTATCTCCTATACTAATAGAGCCACATGCTCACCGGTTTGCCACATGATGTAGGCCTATGGACTGAACAAGAAACCACCAAAAATTTTAACCAGTCATCGTTCTCACAACACTGAGGACCAGTCATTCGAAATGACTTCTCCATGCATTTTATGCATTGGTAAAAGCACTATGATGAAAAGTGTGATATGTTTTCAAGGTATCTCCTATACTAATAGAGCCACATGCTCACCGGTTTGCCACATGATGTAGGCCTATGGACTGAACAAGAAACCACCAAAAATTTTAACCAGTCATCGTTCTCACAACACTGAGGACCAGTCATTCGAAATGACTTCTCCATGCATTTTATGCATTGGTAAAAGCACTATGATGAAAAGTGTGATATGTTTTCAGGTATCTCCTATACTAATAGAGCCACATGCTCACCGGTTTGCCACATGATGTAGGCCTATGGACTGAACAAGAAACCACCAAAAATTTTAACCAGTCATCGTTCTCACAACACTGAGGACCAGTCATTCGAAATGACTTCTCCATGCATTTTATGCATTGGTAAAAGCACTATGATGAAAAGTGTGATATGTTTTCAGGTATCTCCTATACTAATAGAGCCACATGCTCACCGGTTTGCCACATGATGTAGGCCTATGGACTGAACAAGAAACCACCAAAAATTTTAACCAGTCATCGTTCTCACAACACTGAGGACCAGTCATTCGAAATGACTTCTCCATGCATTTTATGCATTGGTAAATGCACTATGATGAAAAGTGTGATATGTTTTCAGGTATCTCCTATACTAATAGAGCCACATGCTCACCGGTTTGCCACATGATGTAGGCCTATGGACTGAACAAGAAACCACCAAAAATTTAACCAGTCATCGTTCTCACAACACTGAGGACCAGTCATTCGAAATGACTTCTCCATGCATTTTATGCATTGGTAAAAGCACTATGATGAAAAGTGTGATATGTTTTCAGGTATCTCCTATACTAATAGAGCCACATGCTCACCGGTTTGCCACATGATGTAGGCCTATGGACTGAACAAGAAACCACCAAAAATTTTAACCAGTCATCGTTCTCACAACACTGAGGACCAGTCATTCGAAATGACTTCTCCATGCATTTTATGCATTGGTAAAAGCACTATGATGAAAAGTGTGATATGTTTTCAGGTATCTCCTATACTAATAGAGCCACATGCTCACCGGTTTGCCACATGATGTAGGCCTATGGACTGAACAAGAAACCACCAAAAATTTTAACCAGTCATCGTTCTCACAACACTGAGGACCAGTCATTCGAAATGACTTCTCCATGCATTTTATGCATTGGTAAAAGCACTATGATGAAAAGTGTGATATGTTTTCAGGTATCTCCTATACTAATAGAGCCACATGCTCACCGCTTTGCCACATGATGTAGGCCTATGGACTGAACAAGAAACCACCAAAAATTTTAACCAGTCATCGTTCTCACAACACTGAGGACCAGTCATTCGAAATGACTTCTCCATGCATTTTATGCATTGGTAAAAGCACTATGATGAAAAGTGTGATATGTTTTCAGGTATCTCCTATACTAATAGATCCACATGCTCACCGGTTTGCCACATGATGTAGGCCTATGGACTGAACAAGAAACCACCAAAAATTTTAACCAGTCATCGTTCTCACAACACTGAGGACCAGTCATTCGAAATGACTTCTCCATGCATTTTATGCATTGGTAAAAGCACTATGATGAAAAGTGTGATATGTTTTCAGGTATCTCCTATACTAATAGAGCCACATGCTCACCGGTTTGCCACATGATGTAGGCCTATGGACTGAACAGGAAACCACCAAAAATTTTAACCAGTCATCGTTCTCACAACACTGAGGACCAGTCATTCGAAATGACTTCTCCATGCATTTTATGCATTGGTAAAAGCACTATGATGAAAAGTGTGATATGTTTTCAGGTATCTCCTATACTAATAGAGCCACATGCTCACCGGTTTGCCACATGATGTAGGCCTATGGACTGAACAAGAAACCACCAAAAATTTTAACCAGTCATCGTTCTCACAACACTGAGGACCAGTCATTCGAAATGACTTCTCCATGCATTTTATGCATTGGTAAAAGCACTATGATGAAAAGTGTGATATGTTTTCAGGTATCTCCTATACTAATAGAGCCACATGCTCACCGGTTTGCCACATGATGTAGGCCTATGGACTGAACAAGAAACCACCAAAAATTTTAACCAGTCATCATTCTCACAACACTGAGGACCAGTCATTCGAAATGACTTCTCCATGCATTTTATGCATTGGTAAAAGCACTATGATGAAAAGTGTGATATGTTTTCAGGTATCTCCTATACTAATAGAGCCACATGCTCACCGGTTTGCCACATGATGTAGGCCTATGGACCGAACAAGAAACCACCAAAAATTTTAACCAGTCATTGTTCTCACAACACTGAGGACCAGTCATTCGAATGACTTCTCCATGCATTTTATGCATTGGTAAAAGCACTATGATGAAAAGTGTGATATGTTTTCAGGTATCTCCTATACTAATAGAGCCACATGCTCACCGGTTTGCCACATGATGTAGGCCTATGGACTGAACAAGAAACCACCAAAAATTTTAACCAGTCATCGTTCTCACAACACTGAGGACCAGTCATTCGAAATGACTTCTCCATGCATTTTATGCATTGGTAAAAGCACTATGATGAAAAGTGTGATATGTTTTCAGGTATCTCCTATACTAATAGAGCCACATGCTCACCGGTTTGCCACATGATGTAGGCCTATGGACTGAACAAGAAACCACCAAAAATTTTAACCAGTCATCGTTCTCACAACACTGAGGACCAGTCATTCGAAATGACTTCTCCATGCATTTTATGCATTGGTAAAAGCACTATGATGAAAAGTGTGATATGTTTTCAGGTATCTCCTATACTAATAGAGCCACATGCTCACCGGTTTGCCACATGATGTAGGCCTATGGACTGAACAAGAAACCACCAAAAATTTTATCCAGTCATCGTTCTCACAACACTGAGGACCAGTCATTCGAAATGACTTCTCCATGCATTTTATGCATTGGTAAAAGCACTATGATGAAAAGTGTGATATGTTTTCAGGTATCTCCTATACTAATAGAGCCACATGCTCACCGGTTTGCCACATGATGTAGGCCTATGGACTGAACAAGAAACCACCAAAAATTTTAACCAGTCATCGTTCTCACAACACTGAGGACCAGTCATTCGAAATGATTTCTCCATGCATTTTATGCATTGGTAAAAGCACTATGATGAAAAGTGTTATATGTTTTCAGGTATCTCCTATACTAATAGAGCCACATGCTCACCGGTTTGCCACATGATGTAGGCCTATGGACTGAACAAGAAACCACCAAAAATTTTAACCAGTCATCGTTCTCACAACACTGAGGACCAGTCATTCGAAATGACTTCTCCATGCATTTTATGCATTGGTAAAAGCACTATGATGAAAAGTGTGATATGTTTTCAGGTATCTCCTATACTAATAGAGCCACATGCTCACCGGTTTGCCACATGATGTAGGCCTATGGACTGAACAAGAAACCACCAAAAATTTTAACCAGTCATCGTTCTCACAACACTGAGGACCAGTCATTCGAAATGACTTCTCCATGCATTTTATGCATTGGTAAAAGCACTATGATGAAAAGTGTGATATGTTTTCAGGTATCTCCTATACTAATAGAGCCACATGCTCACCGGTTTGCCACATGATGTAGGCCTATGGACTGAACAAGAAACCACCAAAAATTTTAACCAGTCATCGTTCTCACAACACTGAGGACCAGTCATTCGAAATGACTCTCATGCATTTTATGCATTGGTAAAAGCACTATGATGAAAAGTGTGATATGTTTTCAGGTATCTCCTATACTAATAGAGCCACATGCTCACCGGTTTGCACATGATGTAGGCCTATGGACTGAACAAGAAACCACCAAAAATTTTAACCAGTCATCATTCTCACAACACTGAGGACCAGTCATTCGAAATGACTTCTCCATGCATTTTATGCATTGGTAAAAGCACTATGATGAAAAGTGTGATATGTTTTCAGGTATCTCCTATACTAATAGAGCCACATGCTCACCGGTTTGCCACATGATGTAGGCCTATGGACTGAACAAGAAACCACCAAAAATTTTAACCAGTCATCGTTCTCACAACACTGAGGACCAGTCATTCGAAATGACTTCTCCATGCATTTTATGCATTGGTAAAAGCACTATGATGAAAAGTGTGATATGTTTTCAGGTATCTCCTATACTAATAGAGCCACATGCTCACCGGTTTGCCACATGATGTAGGCCTATGGACTGAACAAGAAACCACCAAAAATTTTAACCAGTCATCGTTCTCACAACACTGAGGACCAGTCATTCGAAATGACTTCTCCATGCATTTTATGCATTGGTAAAAGCACTATGATGAAAAGTGTGATATGTTTTCAGGTATCTCCTATACTAATAGAGCCACATGCTCACCGGTTTGCCACATGATGTAGGCCTATGGACTGAACAAGAAACCACCAAAAATTTTAACCAGTCATCGTTCTCACAACACTGAGGACCAGTCATTCGAAATGACTTCTCCATGCATTTTATGCATTGGTAAAAGCACTATGATGAAAAGTGTGATATGTTTTCAGGTATCTCCTATACTAATAGAGCCACATGCTCACCGGTTTGCCACATGATGTAGGCCTATGGACTGAACAAGAAACCACCAAAAATTTTAACCAGTCATCGTTCTCACAACACTGAGGACCAGTCATTCGAAATGACTTCTCCATGCATTTTATGCATTGGTAAAAGCACTATGATGAAAAGTGTGATATGTTTTCAGGTATCTCCTATACTAATAGAGCCACATGCTCACCGGTTTGCCACATGATGTAGGCCTATGGACTGAACAAGAAACCACCAAAAATTTTAACCAGTCATCGTTCTCACAACACTGAGGACCACAGTCATTCGAAATGACTTCTCCATGCATTTTATGCATTGGTAAAAGCACTATGATGAAAAGTGTGATATGTTTTCAGGTATCTCCTATACTAATAGAGCCACATGCTCACCGGTTTGCCACATGATGTAGGCCTATGGACTGAACAAGAAACCACCAAAAATTTTAACCAGTCATCGTTCTCACAACACTGAGGACCAGTCATTCGAAATGACTTCTCCATGCATTTTATGCATTGGTAAAAGCACTATGATGAAAAGTGTGATATGTTTTCAGGTATCTCCTATACTAATAGAGCCACATGCTCACCGGTTTGCCACATGATGTAGGCCTATGGACTGAACAAGAAACCACCAAAAATTTTAACCAGTCATCGTTCTCACAACACTGAGGACCAGTCATTCGAAATGACTTCTCCATGCATTTTATGCATTGGTAAAAGCACTATGATGAAAAGTGTGATATGTTTTCAGGTATCTCCTATACTAATAGAGCCACATGCTCACCGGTTTGCCACATGATGTAGGCCTATGGACTGAACAAGAAACCACCAAAAATTTTAACCAGTCATCGTTCTCACAACACTGAGGACCAGTCATTCGAAATGACTTCTCCATGCATTTTATGCATTGGTAAAAGCACTATGATGAAAAGTGTGATATGTTTTCAGGTATCTCCTATACTAATAGAGCCACATGCTCACCGGTTTGCCACATGATGTAGGCCTATGGACTGAACAAGAAAACCACCAAAAATTTTAACCAGTCATCGTTCTCACAACACTGAGGACCAGTCATTCGAAATGACTTCTCCATGCATTTTATGCATTGGTAAAAGCACTATGATGAAAAGTGTGATATGTTTTCAGGTATCTCCTATACTAATAGAGCCACATGCTCACCGGTTTGCCACATGATGTAGGCCTATGGACTGAACAAGAAACCACCAAAAATTTTAACCAGTCATCGTTCTCACAACACTGAGGACCAGTCATTCGAAATGACTTCTCCATGCATTTTATGCATTGGTAAAAGCACTATGATGAAAAGTGTGATATGTTTTCAGGTATCTCCTATACTAATAGAGCCACATGCTCACCGGTTTGCCACATGATGTAGGCCTATGGACTGAACAAGAAACCACCAAAAATTTTAACCAGTCATCGTTCTCACAACACTGAGGACCAGTCATTCGAAATGACTTCTCCATGCATTTTATGCATTGGTAAAAGCACTATGATGAAAAGTGTGATATGTTTTCAGGTATCTCCTATACTAATAGAGCCACATGCTCACCGGTTTGCCACATGATGTAGGCCTATGGACTGAACAAGAAACCACCAAAAATTTTAACCAGTCATCGTTCTCACAACACTGAGGACCAGTCATTCGAAATGACTTCTCCATGCATTTTATGCATTGGTAAAAGCACTATGATGAAAAGTGTGATATGTTTTCAGGTATCTCCTATACTAATAGAGCCACATGCTCACCGGTTTGCCACATGATGTAGGCCTATGGACTGAACAAGAAACCACCAAAAATTTTAACCAGTCATCGTTCTCACAACACTGAGGACCAGTCATTCGAAATGACTTCTCCATGCATTTTATGCATTGGTAAAAGCACTATGATGAAAAGTGTGATATGTTTTCAGGTATCTCCTATACTAATAGAGCCACATGCTCACCGGTTTGCCACATGATGTAGGCCTATGGACTGAACAAGAAACCACCAAAAATTTTAACCAGTCATCGTTCTCACAACACTGAGGACCAGTCATTCGAAATGACTTCTCCATGCATTTTATGCATTGGTAAAAGCACTATGATGAAAAGTGTGATATGTTTTCAGGTATCTCCTATACTAATAGAGCCACATGCTCACCGGTTTGCCACATGATGTAGGCCTATGGACTGAACAAGAAACCACCAAAAATTTTAACCAGTCATCGTTCTCACAACACTGAGGACCAGTCATTCGAAATGACTTCTCCATGCATTTTATGCATTGGTAAAAGCACTATGATGAAAAGTGTGATATGTTTTCAGGTATCTCCTATACTAATAGAGCCACATGCTCACCGGTTTGCCACATGATGTAGGCCTATGGACTGAACAAGAAACCACCAAAAATTTTAACCAGTCATCGTTCTCACAACACTGAGGACCAGTCATTCGAATGACTTCTCCATGCATTTTATGCATTGGTAAAAGCACTATGATGAAAAGTGTGATATGTTTTCAGGTATCTCCTATACTAATAGAGCCACATGCTCACCGGTTTGCCACATGATGTAGGCCTATGGACTGAACAAGAAACCACCAAAAATTTTAACCAGTCATCGTTCTCACAACACTGAGGACCAGTCATTCGAAATGACTTCTCCATGCATTTTATGCATTGGTAAAAGCACTATGATGAAAAGTGTGATATGTTTTCAGGTATCTCCTATACTAATAGAGCCACATGCTCACCGGTTTGCCACATGATGTAGGCCTATGGACTGAACAAGAAACCACCAAAAATTTTAACCAGTCATCGTTCTCACAACACTGAGGACCAGTCATTCGAAATGACTTCTCCATGCATTTTATGCATTGGTAAAAGCACTATGATGAAAAGTGTGATATGTTTTCAGGTATCTCCTATACTAATAGAGCCACATGCTCACCGGTTTGCCACATGATGTAGGCCTATGGACTGAACAAGAAACCACCAAAAATTTTAACCAGTCATCGTTCTCACAACACTGAGGACCAGTCATTCGAAATGACTTCTCCATGCATTTTATGCATTGGTAAAAGCACTATGATGAAAAGTGTGATATGTTTTCAGGTATCTCCTATACTAATAGAGCCACATGCTCACCGGTTTGCCACATGATGTAGGCCTATGGACTGAACAAGAAACCACCAAAAATTTTAACCAGTCATCGTTCTCACAACACTGAGGACCAGTCATTCGAAATGACTTCTCCATGCATTTTATGCATTGGTAAAAGCACTATGATGAAAAGTGTGATATGTTTTCAGGTATCTCCTATACTAATAGAGCCACATGCTCACCGGTTTGCCACATGATGTAGGCCTATGGACTGAACAAGAAACCACCAAAAATTTTAACCAGTCATCGTTCTCACAACACTGAGGACCCAGTCATTCGAAATGACTTCTCCATGCATTTTATGCATTGGTAAAAGCACTATGATGAAAAGTGTGATATGTTTTCAGGTATCTCCTATACTAATAGAGCCACATGCTCACCGGTTTGCCACATGATGTAGGCCTATGGACTGAACAAGAAACCACCAAAAATTTTAACCAGTCATCGTTCTCACAACACTGAGGACCAGTCATTCGAAATGACTTCTCCATGCATTTTATGCATTGGTAAAAGCACTATGATGAAAAGTGTGATATGTTTTCAGGTATCTCCTATACTAATAGAGCCACATGCTCACCGGTTTGCCACATGATGTAGGCCTATGGACTGAACAAGAAACCACCAAAAATTTTAACCAGTCATCGTTCTCACAACACTGAGGACCAGTCATTCGAAATGACTTCTCCATGCATTTTATGCATTGGTAAAAGCACTATGATGAAAAGTGTGATATGTTTTCAGGTATCTCCTATACTAATAGAGCCACATGCTCACCGGTTTGCCACATGATGTAGGCCTATGGACTGAACAAGAAACCACCAAAAATTTTAACCAGTCATCGTTCTCACAACACTGAGGACCAGTCATTCGAAATGACTTCTCCATGCATTTTATGCATTGGTAAAAGCACTATGATGAAAAGTGTGATATGTTTTCAGGTATCTCCTATACTAATAGAGCCACATGCTCACCGGTTTGCCACATGATGTAGGCCTATGGACTGAACAAGAAACCACCAAAAATTTTAACCAGTCATCGTTCTCACAACACTGAGGACCAGTCATTCGAAATGACTTCTCCATGCATTTTATGCATTGGTAAAAGCACTATGATGAAAAGTGTGATATGTTTTCAGGTATCTCCTATACTAATAGAGCCACATGCTCACCGGTTTGCCACATGATGTAGGCCTATGGACTGAACAAGAAACCACCAAAAATTTTAACCAGTCATCGTTCTCACAACACTGAGGACCAGTCATTCGAAATGACTTCTCCATGCATTTTATGCATTGGTAAAAGCACTATGATGAAAAGTGTGATATGTTTTCAGGTATCTCCTATACTAATAGAGCCACATGCTCACCGGTTTGCCACATGATGTAGGCCTATGGACTGAACAAGAAACCACCAAAAATTTTAACCAGTCATCGTTCTCACAACACTGAGGACCAGTCATTCGAAATGACTTCTCCATGCATTTTATGCATTGGTAAAAGCACTATGATGAAAAGTGTGATATGTTTTCAGGTATCTCCTATACTAATAGAGCCACATGCTCACCGGTTTGCCACATGATGTAGGCCTATGGACTGAACAAGAAACCACCAAAAATTTTAACCAGTCATCGTTCTCACAACACTGAGGACCAGTCATTCGAAATGACTTCTCCATGCATTTTATGCATTGGTAAAAGCACTATGATGAAAAGTGTGATATGTTTTCAGGTATCTCCTATACTAATAGAGCCACATGCTCACCGGTTTGCCACATGATGTAGGCCTATGGACTGAACAAGAAACCACCAAAAATTTTAACCAGTCATCGTTCTCACAACACTGAGGACCAGTCATTCGAAATGACTTCTCCATGCATTTTATGCATTGGTAAAAGCACTATGATGAAAAGTGTGATATGTTTTCAGGTATCTCCTATACTAATAGAGCCACATGCTCACCGGTTTGCCACATGATGTAGGCCTATGGACTGAACAAGAAACCACCAAAAATTTTAACCAGTCATCGTTCTCACAACACTGAGGACCAGTCATTCGAAATGACTTCTCCATGCATTTTATGCATTGGTAAAAGCACTATGATGAAAAGTGTGATATGTTTTCAGGTATCTCCTATACTAATAGAGCCACATGCTCACCGGTTTGCCACATGATGTAGGCCTATGGACTGAACAAGAAACCACCAAAAATTTTAACCAGTCATCGTTCTCACAACACTGAGGACCAGTCATTCGAAATGACTTCTCCATGCATTTTATGCATTGGTAAAAGCACTATAATGAAAAGTGTGATATGTTTTCAGGTATCTCCTATACTAATAGAGCCACATGCTCACCGGTTTGCCACATGATGTAGGCCTATGGACTGAACAAGAAACCACCAAAAATTTTAACCAGTCATCGTTCTCACAACACTGAGGACCAGTCATTCGAAATGACTTCTCCATGCATTTTATGCATTGGTAAAAGCACTATGATGAAAAGTGTGATATGTTTTCAGGTATCTCCTATACTAATAGAGCCACATGCTCACCGGTTTGCCACATGATGTAGGCCTATGGACTGAACAAGAAACCACCAAAAATTTTAACCAGTCATCGTTCTCACAACACTGAGGACCAGTCATTCGAAATGACTTCTCCATGCATTTTATGCATTGGTAAAAGCACTATGATGAAAAGTGTGATATGTTTTCAGGTATCTCCTTACTAATAGAGCCACATGCTCACACGGTTTGCCACATGATGTAGGCTATGACTGAACAAGAAACCACCAAAAAATTTTTAACCAGTCATCGTTCTCACAACACTGAGGACCAGTCATTCGAAATGACTTCTCCATGCATTTTATGCATTGGTAAAAGCACTATGATGAAAAGTGTGATATTGTTTTCAGGTATCCTCCGTATACTAATCAGAGCCCACATGCCACCGGTTTGCCACATGATGTAAGCCTATTGACTGAACAGAAACCACCAATAATTTAACCAGTCATCGTTCTTCTACAACACAGAGGACCGTCATTCGAAATGACTTCTCCATTCATTTTAAGCATTGCGGTAAAAGCACTAGATGAAAAAGTGTGATAAGGTATCTCCTATACTAATAGAGCCACATGCTCACCGGTTTGCCACATGATGTAGGCCTATGGACTGAACAAGAAACCACCAAAAATTTTAACCAGTCATCGTTCTCACAACACTGAGGACCAGTCATTCGAAATGACTTCTCCATGCATTTTATGCATTGGTAAAAGCACTATGATGAAAAGTGTGATATGTTTTCAGGTATCTCCTATACTAATAGAGCCACATGCTCACCGGTTTGCCACATGATGTAGGCCTATGGACTGAACAAGAAACCACCAAAAATTTTAACCAGTCATCGTTCTCACAACACTGAGGACCAGTCATTCGAAATGACTTCTCCATGCATTTTATGCATTGGTAAAAGCACTATGATGAAAAGTGTGATATGTTTTCAGGTATCTCCTATACTAATAGAGCCACATGCTCACCGGTTTGCCACATGATGTAGGCCTATGGACTGAACAAGAAACCACCAAAAATTTTAACCAGTCATCGTTCTCACAACACTGAGGACCAGTCATTCGAAATGACTTCTCCATGCATTTTATGCATTGGTAAAAGCACTATGATGAAAAGTGTGATATGTTTTCAGGTATCTCCTATACTAATAGAGCCACATGCTCACCGGTTTGCCACATGATGTAGGCCTATGGACTGAACAAGAAACCACCAAAAATTTTAACCAGTCATCGTTCTCACAACACTGAGGACCAGTCATTCGAAATGACTTCTCCATGCATTTTATGCATTGGTAAAAGCACTATGATGAAAAGTGTGATATGTTTTCAGGTATCTCCTATACTAATAGAGCCACATGCTCACCGGTTTGCCACATGATGTAGGCCTATGGACTGAACAAGAAACCACCAAAAATTTTAACCAGTCATCGTTCTCACAACACTGAGGACCAGTCATTCGAAATGACTTCTCCATGCATTTTATGCATTGGTAAAAGCACTATGATGAAAAGTGTGATATGTTTTCAGGTATCTCCTATACTAATAGAGCCACATGCTCACCGGTTTGCCACATGATGTAGGCCTATGGACTGAACAAGAAACCACCAAAAATTTTAACCAGTCATCGTTCTCACAACACTGAGGACCAGTCATTCGAAATGACTTCTCCATGCATTTTATGCATTGGTAAAAGCACTATGATGAAAAGTGTGATATGTTTTCAGGTATCTCCTATACTAATAGAGCCACATGCTCACCGGTTTGCCACATGATGTAGGCCTATGGACTGAACAAGAAACCACCAAAAATTTTAACCAGTCATCGTTCTCACAACACTGAGGACCAGTCATTCGAAATGACTTCTCCATGCATTTTATGCATTGGTAAAAGCACTATGATGAAAAGTGTGATATGTTTTCAGGTATCTCCTATACTAATAGAGCCACATGCTCACCGGTTTGCCACATGATGTAGGCCTATGGACTGAACAAGAAACCACCAAAAATTTTAACCAGTCATCGTTCTCACAACACTGAGGACCAGTCATTCGAAATGACTTCTCCATGCATTTTATGCATTGGTAAAAGCACTATGATGAAAAGTGTGATATGTTTTCAGGTATCTCCTATACTAATAGAGCCACATGCTCACCGGTTTGCCACATGATGTAGGCCTATGGACTGAACAAGAAACCACCAAAAATTTTAACCAGTCATCGTTCTCACAACACTGAGGACCAGTCATTCGAAATGACTTCTCCATGCATTTTATGCATTGGTAAAAGCACTATGATGAAAAGTGTGATATGTTTTCAGGTATCTCCTATACTAATAGAGCCACATGCTCACCGGTTTGCCACATGATGTAGGCCTATGGACTGAACAAGAAACCACCAAAAATTTTAACCAGTCATCGTTCTCACAACACTGAGGACCAGTCATTCGAAATGACTTCTCCATGCATTTTATGCATTGGTAAAAGCACTATGATGAAAAGTGTGATATGTTTTCAGGTATCTCCTATACTAATAGAGCCACATGCTCACCGGTTTGCCACATGATGTAGGCCTATGGACTGAACAAGAAACCACCAAAAATTTTAACCAGTCATCGTTCTCACAACACTGAGGACCAGTCATTCGAAATGACTTCTCCATGCATTTTATGCATTGGTAAAAGCACTATGATGAAAAGTGTGATATGTTTTCAGGTATCTCCTATACTAATAGAGCCACATGCTCACCGGTTTGCCACATGATGTAGGCCTATGGACTGAACAAGAAACCACCAAAAATTTTAACCAGTCATCGTTCTCACAACACTGAGGACCAGTCATTCGAAATGACTTCTCCATGCATTTTATGCATTGGTAAAAGCACTATGATGAAAAGTGTGATATGTTTTCAGGTATCTCCTATACTAATAGAGCCACATGCTCACCGGTTTGCCACATGATGTAGGCCTATGGACTGAACAAGAAACCACCAAAAATTTTAACCAGTCATCGTTCTCACAACACTGAGGACCAGTCATTCGAAATGACTTCTCCATGCATTTTATGCATTGGTAAAAGCACTATGATGAAAAGTGTGATATGTTTTCAGGTATCTCCTATACTAATAGAGCCACATGCTCACCGGTTTGCCACATGATGTAGGCCTATGGACTGAACAAGAAACCACCAAAAATTTTAACCAGTCATCGTTCTCACAACACTGAGGACCAGTCATTCGAAATGACTTCTCCATGCATTTTATGCATTGGTAAAAGCACTATGATGAAAAGTGTGATATGTTTTCAGGTATCTCCTATACTAATAGAGCCACATGCTCACCGGTTTGCCACATGATGTAGGCCTATGGACTGAACAAGAAACCACCAAAAATTTTAACCAGTCATCGTTCTCACAACACTGAGGACCAGTCATTCGAAATGACTTCTCCATGCATTTTATGCATTGGTAAAAGCACTATGATGAAAAGTGTGATATGTTTTCAGGTATCTCCTATACTAATAGAGCCACATGCTCACCGGTTTGCCACATGATGTAGGCCTATGGACTGAACAAGAAACCACCAAAAATTTTAACCAGTCATCGTTCTCACAACACTGAGGACCAGTCATTCGAAATGACTTCTCCATGCATTTTATGCATTGGTAAAAGCACTATGATGAAAAGTGTGATATGTTTTCAGGTATCTCCTATACTAATAGAGCCACATGCTCACCGGTTTGCCACATGATGTAGGCCTATGGACTGAACAAGAAACCACCAAAAATTTTAACCAGTCATCGTTCTCACAACACTGAGGACCAGTCATTCGAAATGACTTCTCCATGCATTTTATGCATTGGTAAAAGCACTATGATGAAAAGTGTGATATGTTTTCAGGTATCTCCTATACTAATAGAGCCACATGCTCACCGGTTTGCCACATGATGTAGGCCTATGGACTGAACAAGAAACCACCAAAAATTTTAACCAGTCATCGTTCTCACAACACTGAGGACCAGTCATTCGAAATGACTTCTCCATGCATTTTATGCATTGGTAAAAGCACTATGATGAAAAGTGTGATATGTTTTCAGGTATCTCCTATACTAATAGAGCCACATGCTCACCGGTTTGCCACATGATGTAGGCCTATGGACTGAACAAGAAACCACCAAAAATTTTAACCAGTCATCGTTCTCACAACACTGAGGACCAGTCATTCGAAATGACTTCTCCATGCATTTTATGCATTGGTAAAAGCACTATGATGAAAAGTGTGATATGTTTTCAGGTATCTCCTATACTAATAGAGCCACATGCTCACCGGTTTGCCACATGATGTAGGCCTATGGACTGAACAAGAAACCACCAAAAATTTTAACCAGTCATCGTTCTCACAACACTGAGGACCAGTCATTCGAAATGACTTCTCCATGCATTTTATGCATTGGTAAAAGCACTATGATGAAAAGTGTGATATGTTTTCAGGTATCTCCTATACTAATAGAGCCACATGCTCACCGGTTTGCCACATGATGTAGGCCTATGGACTGAACAAGAAACCACCAAAAATTTTAACCAGTCATCGTTCTCACAACACTGAGGACCAGTCATTCGAAATGACTTCTCCATGCATTTTATGCATTGGTAAAAGCACTATGATGAAAAGTGTGATATGTTTTCAGGTATCTCCTATACTAATAGAGCCACATGCTCACCGGTTTGCCACATGATGTAGGCCTATGGACTGAACAAGAAACCACCAAAAATTTTAACCAGTCATCGTTCTCACAACACTGAGGACCAGTCATTCGAAATGACTTCTCCATGCATTTTATGCATTGGTAAAAGCACTATGATGAAAAGTGTGATATGTTTTCAGGTATCTCCTATACTAATAGAGCCACATGCTCACCGGTTTGCCACATGATGTAGGCCTATGGACTGAACAAGAAACCACCAAAAATTTTAACCAGTCATCGTTCTCACAACACTGAGGACCAGTCATTCGAAATGACTTCTCCATGCATTTTATGCATTGGTAAAAGCACTATGATGAAAAGTGTGATATGTTTTCAGGTATCTCCTATACTAATAGAGCCACATGCTCACCGGTTTGCCACATGATGTAGGCCTATGGACTGAACAAGAAACCACCAAAAATTTTAACCAGTCATCGTTCTCACAACACTGAGGACCAGTCATTCGAAATGACTTCTCCATGCATTTTATGCATTGGTAAAAGCACTATGATGAAAAGTGTGATATGTTTTCAGGTATCTCCTATACTAATAGAGCCACATGCTCACCGGTTTGCCACATGATGTAGGCCTATGGACTGAACAAGAAACCACCAAAAATTTTAACCAGTCATCGTTCTCACAACACTGAGGACCAGTCATTCGAAATGACTTCTCCATGCATTTTATGCATTGGTAAAAGCACTATGATGAAAAGTGTGATATGTTTTCAGGTATCTCCTATACTAATAGAGCCACATGCTCACCGGTTTGCCACATGATGTAGGCCTATGGACTGAACAAGAAACCACCAAAAATTTTAACCAGTCATCGTTCTCACAACACTGAGGACCAGTCATTCGAAATGACTTCTCCATGCATTTTATGCATTGGTAAAAGCACTATGATGAAAAGTGTGATATGTTTTCAGGTATCTCCTATACTAATAGAGCCACATGCTCACCGGTTTGCCACATGATGTAGGCCTATGGACTGAACAAGAAACCACCAAAAATTTTAACCAGTCATCGTTCTCACAACACTGAGGACCAGTCATTCGAAATGACTTCTCCATGCATTTTATGCATTGGTAAAAGCACTATGATGAAAAGTGTGATATGTTTTCAGGTATCTCCTATACTAATAGAGCCACATGCTCACCGGTTTGCCACATGATGTAGGCCTATGGACTGAACAAGAAACCACCAAAAATTTTAACCAGTCATCGTTCTCACAACACTGAGGACCAGTCATTCGAAATGACTTCTCCATGCATTTTATGCATTGGTAAAAGCACTATGATGAAAAGTGTGATATGTTTTCAGGTATCTCCTATACTAATAGAGCCACATGCTCACCGGTTTGCCACATGATGTAGGCCTATGGACTGAACAAGAAACCACCAAAAATTTTAACCAGTCATCGTTCTCACAACACTGAGGACCAGTCATTCGAAATGACTTCTCCATGCATTTTATGCATTGGTAAAAGCACTATGATGAAAAGTGTGATATGTTTTCAGGTATCTCCTATACTAATAGAGCCACATGCTCACCGGTTTGCCACATGATGTAGGCCTATGGACTGAACAAGAAACCACCAAAAATTTTAACCAGTCATCGTTCTCACAACACTGAGGACCAGTCATTCGAAATGACTTCTCCATGCATTTTATGCATTGGTAAAAGCACTATGATGAAAAGTGTGATATGTTTTCAGGTATCTCCTATACTAATAGAGCCACATGCTCACCGGTTTGCCACATGATGTAGGCCTATGGACTGAACAAGAAACCACCAAAAATTTTAACCAGTCATCGTTCTCACAACACTGAGGACCAGTCATTCGAAATGACTTCTCCATGCATTTTATGCATTGGTAAAAGCACTATGATGAAAAGTGTGATATGTTTTCAGGTATCTCCTATACTAATAGAGCCACATGCTCACCGGTTTGCCACATGATGTAGGCCTATGGACTGAACAAGAAACCACCAAAAATTTTAACCAGTCATCGTTCTCACAACACTGAGGACCAGTCATTCGAAATGACTTCTCCATGCATTTTATGCATTGGTAAAAGCACTATGATGAAAAGTGTGATATGTTTTCAGGTATCTCCTATACTAATAGAGCCACATGCTCACCGGTTTGCCACATGATGTAGGCCTATGGACTGAACAAGAAACCACCAAAAATTTTAACCAGTCATCGTTCTCACAACACTGAGGACCAGTCATTCGAAATGACTTCTCCATGCATTTTATGCATTGGTAAAAGCACTATGATGAAAAGTGTGATATGTTTTCAGGTATCTCCTATACTAATAGAGCCACATGCTCACCGGTTTGCCACATGATGTAGGCCTATGGACTGAACAAGAAACCACCAAAAATTTTAACCAGTCATCGTTCTCACAACACTGAGGACCAGTCATTCGAAATGACTTCTCCATGCATTTTATGCATTGGTAAAAGCACTATGATGAAAAGTGTGATATGTTTTCAGGTATCTCCTATACTAATAGAGCCACATGCTCACCGGTTTGCCACATGATGTAGGCCTATGGACTGAACAAGAAACCACCAAAAATTTTAACCAGTCATCGTTCTCACAACACTGAGGACCAGTCATTCGAAATGACTTCTCCATGCATTTTATGCATTGGTAAAAGCACTATGATGAAAAGTGTGATATGTTTTCAGGTATCTCCTATACTAATAGAGCCACATGCTCACCGGTTTGCCACATGATGTAGGCCTATGGACTGAACAAGAAACCACCAAAAATTTTAACCAGTCATCGTTCTCACAACACTGAGGACCAGTCATTCGAAATGACTTCTCCATGCATTTTATGCATTGGTAAAAGCACTATGATGAAAAGTGTGATATGTTTTCAGGTATCTCCTATACTAATAGAGCCACATGCTCACCGGTTTGCCACATGATGTAGGCCTATGGACTGAACAAGAAACCACCAAAAATTTTAACCAGTCATCGTTCTCACAACACTGAGGACCAGTCATTCGAAATGACTTCTCCATGCATTTTATGCATTGGTAAAAGCACTATGATGAAAAGTGTGATATGTTTTCAGGTATCTCCTATACTAATAGAGCCACATGCTCACCGGTTTGCCACATGATGTAGGCCTATGGACTGAACAAGAAACCACCAAAAATTTTAACCAGTCATCGTTCTCACAACACTGAGGACCAGTCATTCGAAATGACTTCTCCATGCATTTTATGCATTGGTAAAAGCACTATGATGAAAAGTGTGATATGTTTTCAGGTATCTCCTATACTAATAGAGCCACATGCTCACCGGTTTGCCACATGATGTAGGCCTATGGACTGAACAAGAAACCACCAAAAATTTTAACCAGTCATCGTTCTCACAACACTGAGGACCAGTCATTCGAAATGACTTCTCCATGCATTTTATGCATTGGTAAAAGCACTATGATGAAAAGTGTGATATGTTTTCAGGTATCTCCTATACTAATAGAGCCACATGCTCACCGGTTTGCCACATGATGTAGGCCTATGGACTGAACAAGAAACCACCAAAAATTTTAACCAGTCATCGTTCTCACAACACTGAGGACCAGTCATTCGAAATGACTTCTCCATGCATTTTATGCATTGGTAAAAGCACTATGATGAAAAGTGTGATATGTTTTCAGGTATCTCCTATACTAATAGAGCCACATGCTCACCGGTTTGCCACATGATGTAGGCCTATGGACTGAACAAGAAACCACCAAAAATTTTAACCAGTCATCGTTCTCACAACACTGAGGACCAGTCATTCGAAATGACTTCTCCATGCATTTTATGCATTGGTAAAAGCACTATGATGAAAAGTGTGATATGTTTTCAGGTATCTCCTATACTAATAGAGCCACATGCTCACCGGTTTGCCACATGATGTAGGCCTATGGACTGAACAAGAAACCACCAAAAATTTTAACCAGTCATCGTTCTCACAACACTGAGGACCAGTCATTCGAAATGACTTCTCCATGCATTTTATGCATTGGTAAAAGCACTATGATGAAAAGTGTGATATGTTTTCAGGTATCTCCTATACTAATAGAGCCACATGCTCACCGGTTTGCCACATGATGTAGGCCTATGGACTGAACAAGAAACCACCAAAAATTTTAACCAGTCATCGTTCTCACAACACTGAGGACCAGTCATTCGAAATGACTTCTCCATGCATTTTATGCATTGGTAAAAGCACTATGATGAAAAGTGTGATATGTTTTCAGGTATCTCCTATACTAATAGAGCCACATGCTCACCGGTTTGCCACATGATGTAGGCCTATGGACTGAACAAGAAACCACCAAAAATTTTAACCAGTCATCGTTCTCACAACACTGAGGACCAGTCATTCGAAATGACTTCTCCATGCATTTTATGCATTGGTAAAAGCACTATGATGAAAAGTGTGATATGTTTTCAGGTATCTCCTATACTAATAGAGCCACATGCTCACCGGTTTGCCACATGATGTAGGCCTATGGACTGAACAAGAAACCACCAAAAATTTTAACCAGTCATCGTTCTCACAACACTGAGGACCAGTCATTCGAAATGACTTCTCCATGCATTTTATGCATTGGTAAAAGCACTATGATGAAAAGTGTGATATGTTTTCAGGTATCTCCTATACTAATAGAGCCACATGCTCACCGGTTTGCCACATGATGTAGGCCTATGGACTGAACAAGAAACCACCAAAAATTTTAACCAGTCATCGTTCTCACAACACTGAGGACCAGTCATTCGAAATGACTTCTCCATGCATTTTATGCATTGGTAAAAGCACTATGATGAAAAGTGTGATATGTTTTCAGGTATCTCCTATACTAATAGAGCCACATGCTCACCGGTTTGCCACATGATGTAGGCCTATGGACTGAACAAGAAACCACCAAAAATTTTAACCAGTCATCGTTCTCACAACACTGAGGACCAGTCATTCGAAATGACTTCTCCATGCATTTTATGCATTGGTAAAAGCACTATGATGAAAAGTGTGATATGTTTTCAGGTATCTCCTATACTAATAGAGCCACATGCTCACCGGTTTGCCACATGATGTAGGCCTATGGACTGAACAAGAAACCACCAAAAATTTTAACCAGTCATCGTTCTCACAACACTGAGGACCAGTCATTCGAAATGACTTCTCCATGCATTTTATGCATTGGTAAAAGCACTATGATGAAAAGTGTGATATGTTTTCAGGTATCTCCTATACTAATAGAGCCACATGCTCACCGGTTTGCCACATGATGTAGGCCTATGGACTGAACAAGAAACCACCAAAAATTTTAACCAGTCATCGTTCTCACAACACTGAGGACCAGTCATTCGAAATGACTTCTCCATGCATTTTATGCATTGGTAAAAGCACTATGATGAAAAGTGTGATATGTTTTCAGGTATCTCCTATACTAATAGAGCCACATGCTCACCGGTTTGCCACATGATGTAGGCCTATGGACTGAACAAGAAACCACCAAAAATTTTAACCAGTCATCGTTCTCACAACACTGAGGACCAGTCATTCGAAATGACTTCTCCATGCATTTTATGCATTGGTAAAAGCACTATGATGAAAAGTGTGATATGTTTTCAGGTATCTCCTATACTAATAGAGCCACATGCTCACCGGTTTGCCACATGATGTAGGCCTATGGACTGAACAAGAAACCACCAAAAATTTTAACCAGTCATCGTTCTCACAACACTGAGGACCAGTCATTCGAAATGACTTCTCCATGCATTTTATGCATTGGTAAAAGCACTATGATGAAAAGTGTGATATGTTTTCAGGTATCTCCTATACTAATAGAGCCACATGCTCACCGGTTTGCCACATGATGTAGGCCTATGGACTGAACAAGAAACCACCAAAAATTTTAACCAGTCATCGTTCTCACAACACTGAGGACCAGTCATTCGAAATGACTTCTCCATGCATTTTATGCATTGGTAAAAGCACTATGATGAAAAGTGTGATATGTTTTCAGGTATCTCCTATACTAATAGAGCCACATGCTCACCGGTTTGCCACATGATGTAGGCCTATGGACTGAACAAGAAACCACCAAAAATTTTAACCAGTCATCGTTCTCACAACACTGAGGACCAGTCATTCGAAATGACTTCTCCATGCATTTTATGCATTGGTAAAAGCACTATGATGAAAAGTGTGATATGTTTTCAGGTATCTCCTATACTAATAGAGCCACATGCTCACCGGTTTGCCACATGATGTAGGCCTATGGACTGAACAAGAAACCACCAAAAATTTTAACCAGTCATCGTTCTCACAACACTGAGGACCAGTCATTCGAAATGACTTCTCCATGCATTTTATGCATTGGTAAAAGCACTATGATGAAAAGTGTGATATGTTTTCAGGTATCTCCTATACTAATAGAGCCACATGCTCACCGGTTTGCCACATGATGTAGGCCTATGGACTGAACAAGAAACCACCAAAAATTTTAACCAGTCATCGTTCTCACAACACTGAGGACCAGTCATTCGAAATGACTTCTCCATGCATTTTATGCATTGGTAAAAGCACTATGATGAAAAGTGTGATATGTTTTCAGGTATCTCCTATACTAATAGAGCCACATGCTCACCGGTTTGCCACATGATGTAGGCCTATGGACTGAACAAGAAACCACCAAAAATTTTAACCAGTCATCGTTCTCACAACACTGAGGACCAGTCATTCGAAATGACTTCTCCATGCATTTTATGCATTGGTAAAAGCACTATGATGAAAAGTGTGATATGTTTTCAGGTATCTCCTATACTAATAGAGCCACATGCTCACCGGTTTGCCACATGATGTAGGCCTATGGACTGAACAAGAAACCACCAAAAATTTTAACCAGTCATCGTTCTCACAACACTGAGGACCAGTCATTCGAAATGACTTCTCCATGCATTTTATGCATTGGTAAAAGCACTATGATGAAAAGTGTGATATGTTTTCAGGTATCTCCTATACTAATAGAGCCACATGCTCACCGGTTTGCCACATGATGTAGGCCTATGGACTGAACAAGAAACCACCAAAAATTTTAACCAGTCATCGTTCTCACAACACTGAGGACCAGTCATTCGAAATGACTTCTCCATGCATTTTATGCATTGGTAAAAGCACTATGATGAAAAGTGTGATATGTTTTCAGGTATCTCCTATACTAATAGAGCCACATGCTCACCGGTTTGCCACATGATGTAGGCCTATGGACTGAACAAGAAACCACCAAAAATTTTAACCAGTCATCGTTCTCACAACACTGAGGACCAGTCATTCGAAATGACTTCTCCATGCATTTTATGCATTGGTAAAAGCACTATGATGAAAAGTGTGATATGTTTTCAGGTATCTCCTATACTAATAGAGCCACATGCTCACCGGTTTGCCACATGATGTAGGCCTATGGACTGAACAAGAAACCACCAAAAATTTTAACCAGTCATCGTTCTCACAACACTGAGGACCAGTCATTCGAAATGACTTCTCCATGCATTTTATGCATTGGTAAAAGCACTATGATGAAAAGTGTGATATGTTTTCAGGTATCTCCTATACTAATAGAGCCACATGCTCACCGGTTTGCCACATGATGTAGGCCTATGGACTGAACAAGAAACCACCAAAAATTTTAACCAGTCATCGTTCTCACAACACTGAGGACCAGTCATTCGAAATGACTTCTCCATGCATTTTATGCATTGGTAAAAGCACTATGATGAAAAGTGTGATATGTTTTCAGGTATCTCCTATACTAATAGAGCCACATGCTCACCGGTTTGCCACATGATGTAGGCCTATGGACTGAACAAGAAACCACCAAAAATTTTAACCAGTCATCGTTCTCACAACACTGAGGACCAGTCATTCGAAATGACTTCTCCATGCATTTTATGCATTGGTAAAAGCACTATGATGAAAAGTGTGATATGTTTTCAGGTATCTCCTATACTAATAGAGCCACATGCTCACCGGTTTGCCACATGATGTAGGCCTATGGACTGAACAAGAAACCACCAAAAATTTTAACCAGTCATCGTTCTCACAACACTGAGGACCAGTCATTCGAAATGACTTCTCCATGCATTTTATGCATTGGTAAAAGCACTATGATGAAAAGTGTGATATGTTTTCAGGTATCTCCTATACTAATAGAGCCACATGCTCACCGGTTTGCCACATGATGTAGGCCTATGGACTGAACAAGAAACCACCAAAAATTTTAACCAGTCATCGTTCTCACAACACTGAGGACCAGTCATTCGAAATGACTTCTCCATGCATTTTATGCATTGGTAAAAGCACTATGATGAAAAGTGTGATATGTTTTCAGGTATCTCCTATACTAATAGAGCCACATGCTCACCGGTTTGCCACATGATGTAGGCCTATGGACTGAACAAGAAACCACCAAAAATTTTAACCAGTCATCGTTCTCACAACACTGAGGACCAGTCATTCGAAATGACTTCTCCATGCATTTTATGCATTGGTAAAAGCACTATGATGAAAAGTGTGATATGTTTTCAGGTATCTCCTATACTAATAGAGCCACATGCTCACCGGTTTGCCACATGATGTAGGCCTATGGACTGAACAAGAAACCACCAAAAATTTTAACCAGTCATCGTTCTCACAACACTGAGGACCAGTCATTCGAAATGACTTCTCCATGCATTTTATGCATTGGTAAAAGCACTATGATGAAAAGTGTGATATGTTTTCAGGTATCTCCTATACTAATAGAGCCACATGCTCACCGGTTTGCCACATGATGTAGGCCTATGGACTGAACAAGAAACCACCAAAAATTTTAACCAGTCATCGTTCTCACAACACTGAGGACCAGTCATTCGAAATGACTTCTCCATGCATTTTATGCATTGGTAAAAGCACTATGATGAAAAGTGTGATATGTTTTCAGGTATCTCCTATACTAATAGAGCCACATGCTCACCGGTTTGCCACATGATGTAGGCCTATGGACTGAACAAGAAACCACCAAAAATTTTAACCAGTCATCGTTCTCACAACACTGAGGACCAGTCATTCGAAATGACTTCTCCATGCATTTTATGCATTGGTAAAAGCACTATGATGAAAAGTGTGATATGTTTTCAGGTATCTCCTATACTAATAGAGCCACATGCTCACCGGTTTGCCACATGATGTAGGCCTATGGACTGAACAAGAAACCACCAAAAATTTTAACCAGTCATCGTTCTCACAACACTGAGGACCAGTCATTCGAAATGACTTCTCCATGCATTTTATGCATTGGTAAAAGCACTATGATGAAAAGTGTGATATGTTTTCAGGTATCTCCTATACTAATAGAGCCACATGCTCACCGGTTTGCCACATGATGTAGGCCTATGGACTGAACAAGAAACCACCAAAAATTTTAACCAGTCATCGTTCTCACAACACTGAGGACCAGTCATTCGAAATGACTTCTCCATGCATTTTATGCATTGGTAAAAGCACTATGATGAAAAGTGTGATATGTTTTCAGGTATCTCCTATACTAATAGAGCCACATGCTCACCGGTTTGCCACATGATGTAGGCCTATGGACTGAACAAGAAACCACCAAAAATTTTCAACCAGTCATCGTTCTCACAACACTGAGGACCAGTCATTCGAAATGACTTCTCCATGCATTTTATGCATTGGTAAAAGCACTATGATGAAAAGTGTGATATGTTTTCAGGTATCTCCTATACTAATAGAGCCACATGCTCACCGGTTTGCCACATGATGTAGGCCTATGGACTGAACAAGAAACCACCAAAAATTTTAACCAGTCATCGTTCTCACAACACTGAGGACCAGTCATTCGAAATGACTTCTCCATGCATTTTATGCATTGGTAAAAGCACTATGATGAAAAGTGTGATATGTTTTCAGGTATCTCCTATACTAATAGAGCCACATGCTCACCGGTTTGCCACATGATGTAGGCCTATGGACTGAACAAGAAACCACCAAAAATTTTAACCAGTCATCGTTCTCACAACACTGAGGACCAGTCATTCGAAATGACTTCTCCATGCATTTTATGCATTGGTAAAAGCACTATGATGAAAAGTGTGATATGTTTTCAGGTATCTCCTATACTAATAGAGCCACATGCTCACCGGTTTGCCACATGATGTAGGCCTATGGACTGAACAAGAAACCACCAAAAATTTTAACCAGTCATCGTTCTCACAACACTGAGGACCAGTCATTCGAAATGACTTCTCCATGCATTTTATGCATTGGTAAAAGCACTATGATGAAAAGTGTGATATGTTTTCAGGTATCTCCTATACTAATAGAGCCACATGCTCACCGGTTTGCCACATGATGTAGGCCTATGGACTGAACAAGAAACCACCAAAAATTTTAACCAGTCATCGTTCTCACAACACTGAGGACCAGTCATTCGAAATGACTTCTCCATGCATTTTATGCATTGGTAAAAGCACTATGATGAAAAGTGTGATATGTTTTCAGGTATCTCCTATACTAATAGAGCCACATGCTCACCGGTTTGCCACATGATGTAGGCCTATGGACTGAACAAGAAACCACCAAAAATTTTAACCAGTCATCGTTCTCACAACACTGAGGACCAGTCATTCGAAATGACTTCTCCATGCATTTTATGCATTGGTAAAAGCACTATGATGAAAAGTGTGATATGTTTTCAGGTATCTCCTATACTAATAGAGCCACATGCTCACCGGTTTGCCACATGATGTAGGCCTATGGACTGAACAAGAAACCACCAAAAATTTTAACCAGTCATCGTTCTCACAACACTGAGGACCAGTCATTCGAAATGACTTCTCCATGCATTTTATGCATTGGTAAAAGCACTATGATGAAAAGTGTGATATGTTTTCAGGTATCTCCTATACTAATAGAGCCACATGCTCACCGGTTTGCCACATGATGTAGGCCTATGGACTGAACAAGAAACCACCAAAAATTTTAACCAGTCATCGTTCTCACAACACTGAGGACCAGTCATTCGAAATGACTTCTCCATGCATTTTATGCATTGGTAAAAGCACTATGATGAAAAGTGTGATATGTTTTCAGGTATCTCCTATACTAATAGAGCCACATGCTCACCGGTTTGCCACATGATGTAGGCCTATGGACTGAACAAGAAACCACCAAAAATTTTAACCAGTCATCGTTCTCACAACACTGAGGACCAGTCATTCGAAATGACTTCTCCATGCATTTTATGCATTGGTAAAAGCACTATGATGAAAAGTGTGATATGTTTTCAGGTATCTCCTATACTAATAGAGCCACATGCTCACCGGTTTGCCACATGATGTAGGCCTATGGACTGAACAAGAAACCACCAAAAATTTTAACCAGTCATCGTTCTCACAACACTGAGGACCAGTCATTCGAAATGACTTCTCCATGCATTTTATGCATTGGTAAAAGCACTATGATGAAAAGTGTGATATGTTTTCAGGTATCTCCTATACTAATAGAGCCACATGCTCACCGGTTTGCCACATGATGTAGGCCTATGGACTGAACAAGAAACCACCAAAAATTTTAACCAGTCATCGTTCTCACAACACTGATGTAGGCCTATGGACTGAACAAGAAACCACCAAAAATTTTAACCAGTCATCGTTCTCACAACACTGAGGACCAGTCATTCGAAATGACTTCTCCATGCATTTTATGCATTGGTAAAAGCACTATGATGAAAAGTGTGATATGTTTTCAGGTATCTCCTATACTAATAGAGCCACATGCTCACCGGTTTGCCACATGATGTAGGCCTATGGACTGAACAAGAAACCACCAAAAATTTTAACCAGTCATCGTTCTCACAACACTGAGGACCAGTCATTCGAAATGACTTCTCCATGCATTTTATGCATTGGTAAAAGCACTATGATGAAAAGTGTGATATGTTTTCAGGTATCTCCTATACTAAAAGAGCCACATGCTCACCGGTTTGCCACATGATGTAGGCCTATGGACTGAACAAGAAACCACCAAAAATTTTAAACCAGTCATCGTTCTCACAACACTGAGGACCAGTCATTCGAAATGACTTCTCCATGCATTTTATGCATTGGTAAAAGCACTATGATGAAAAGTGTGATATGTTTTCAGGTATCTCCTATACTAATAGAAGCCACATGCTCACCGATTTGGCCTATGGACTGAACAAGAAACCACCAAAAATTTTAACCAGTCATCGTTCTCACAACACTGAGGACCAGTCATTCGAAATGACTTCTCCATGCATTTTATGCATTGGTAAAAGCACTATGATGAAAAGTGTGATATGTTTTCAGGTATCTCCTATACTAATAGAGCCACATGCTCACCGGTTTGCCACATGATGTAGGCCTATGGACTGAACAAGAAACCACCAAAAATTTTAACCAGTCATCGTTCTCACAACACTGAGGACCAGTCATTCGAAATGACTTCTCCATGCATTTTATGCATTGGTAAAAGCACTATGATGAAAAGTGTGATATGTTTTCAGGTATCTCCTATACTAATAGAGCCACATGCTCACCGGTTTGCCACATGATGTAGGCCTATGGACTGAACAAGAAACCACCAAAAATTTTAACCAGTCATCGTTCTCACAACACTGAGGACCAGTCATTCGAAATGACTTCTCCATGCATTTTATGCATTGGTAAAAGCACTATGATGAAAAGTGTGATATGTTTTCAGGTATCTCCTATACTAATAGAGCCACATGCTCACCGGTTTGCCACATGATGTAGGCCTATGGACTGAACAAGAAACCACCAAAAATTTTAACCAGTCATCGTTCTCACAACACTGAGGACCAGTCATTCGAAATGACTTCTCCATGCATTTTATGCATTGGTAAAAGCACTATGATGAAAAGTGTGATATGTTTTCAGGTATCTCCTATACTAATAGAGCCACATGCTCACCGGTTTGCCACATGATGTAGGCCTATGGACTGAACAAGAAACCACCAAAAATTTTAACCAGTCATCGTTCTCACAACACTGAGGACCAGTCATTCGAAATGACTTCTCCATGCATTTTATGCATTGGTAAAAGCACTATGATGAAAAGTGTGATATGTTTTCAGGTATCTCCTATACTAATAGAGCCACATGCTCACCGGTTTGCCACATGATGTAGGCCTATGGACTGAACAAGAAACCACCAAAAATTTTAACCAGTCATCGTTCTCACAACACTGAGGACCAGTCATTCGAAATGACTTCTCCATGCATTTTATGCATTGGTAAAAGCACTATGATGAAAAGTGTGATATGTTTTCAGGTATCTCCTATACTAATAGAGCCACATGCTCACCGGTTTGCCACATGATGTAGGCCTATGGACTGAACAAGAAACCACCAAAAATTTTAACCAGTCATCGTTCTCACAACACTGAGGACCAGTCATTCGAAATGACTTCTCCATGCATTTTATGCATTGGTAAAAGCACTATGATGAAAAGTGTGATATGTTTTCAGGTATCTCCTATACTAATAGAGCCACATGCTCACCGGTTTGCCACATGATGTAGGCCTATGGACTGAACAAGAAACCACCAAAAATTTTAACCAGTCATCGTTCTCACAACACTGAGGACCAGTCATTCGAAATGACTTCTCCATGCATTTTATGCATTGGTAAAAGCACTATGATGAAAAGTGTGATATGTTTTCAGGTATCTCCTATACTAATAGAGCCACATGCTCACCGGTTTGCCACATGATGTAGGCCTATGGACTGAACAAGAAACCACCAAAAATTTTAACCAGTCATCGTTCTCACAACACTGAGGACCAGTCATTCGAAATGACTTCTCCATGCATTTTATGCATTGGTAAAAGCACTATGATGAAAAGTGTGATATGTTTTCAGGTATCTCCTATACTAATAGAGCCACATGCTCACCGGTTTGCCACATGATGTAGGCCTATGGACTGAACAAGAAACCACCAAAAATTTTAACCAGTCATCGTTCTCACAACACTGAGGACCAGTCATTCGAAATGACTTCTCCATGCATTTTATGCATTGGTAAAAGCACTATGATGAAAAGTGTGATATGTTTTCAGGTATCTCCTATACTAATAGAGCCACATGCTCACCGGTTTGCCACATGATGTAGGCCTATGGACTGAACAAGAAACCACCAAAAATTTTAACCAGTCATCGTTCTCACAACACTGAGGACCAGTCATTCGAAATGACTTCTCCATGCATTTTATGCATTGGTAAAAGCACTATGATGAAAAGTGTGATATGTTTTCAGGTATCTCCTATACTAATAGAGCCACATGCTCACCGGTTTGCCACATGATGTAGGCCTATGGACTGAACAAGAAACCACCAAAAATTTTAACCAGTCATCGTTCTCACAACACTGAGGACCAGTCATTCGAAATGACTTCTCCATGCATTTTATGCATTGGTAAAAGCACTATGATGAAAAGTGTGATATGTTTTCAGGTATCTCCTATACTAATAGAGCCACATGCTCACCGGTTTGCCACATGATGTAGGCCTATGGACTGAACAAGAAACCACCAAAAATTTTAACCAGTCATCGTTCTCACAACACTGAGGACCAGTCATTCGAAATGACTTCTCCATGCATTTTATGCATTGGTAAAAGCACTATGATGAAAAGTGTGATATGTTTTCAGGTATCTCCTATACTAATAGAGCCACATGCTCACCGGTTTGCCACATGATGTAGGCCTATGGACTGAACAAGAAACCACCAAAAATTTTAACCAGTCATCGTTCTCACAACACTGAGGACCAGTCATTCGAAATGACTTCTCCATGCATTTTATGCATTGGTAAAAGCACTATGATGAAAAGTGTGATATGTTTTCAGGTATCTCCTATACTAATAGAGCCACATGCTCACCGGTTTGCCACATGATGTAGGCCTATGGACTGAACAAGAAACCACCAAAAATTTTAACCAGTCATCGTTCTCACAACACTGAGGACCAGTCATTCGAAATGACTTCTCCATGCATTTTATGCATTGGTAAAAGCACTATGATGAAAAGTGTGATATGTTTTCAGGTATCTCCTATACTAATAGAGCCACATGCTCACCGGTTTGCCACATGATGTAGGCCTATGGACTGAACAAGAAACCACCAAAAATTTTAACCAGTCATCGTTCTCACAACACTGAGGACCAGTCATTCGAAATGACTTCTCCATGCATTTTATGCATTGGTAAAAGCACTATGATGAAAAGTGTGATATGTTTTCAGGTATCTCCTATACTAATAGAGCCACATGCTCACCGGTTTGCCACATGATGTAGGCCTATGGACTGAACAAGAAACCACCAAAAATTTTAACCAGTCATCGTTCTCACAACACTGAGGACCAGTCATTCGAAATGACTTCTCCATGCATTTTATGCATTGGTAAAAGCACTATGATGAAAAGTGTGATATGTTTTCAGGTATCTCCTATACTAATAGAGCCACATGCTCACCGGTTTGCCACATGATGTAGGCCTATGGACTGAACAAGAAACCACCAAAAATTTTAACCAGTCATCGTTCTCACAACACTGAGGACCAGTCATTCGAAATGACTTCTCCATGCATTTTATGCATTGGTAAAAGCACTATGATGAAAAGTGTGATATGTTTTCAGGTATCTCCTATACTAATAGAGCCACATGCTCACCGGTTTGCCACATGATGTAGGCCTATGGACTGAACAAGAAACCACCAAAAATTTTAACCAGTCATCGTTCTCACAACACTGAGGACCAGTCATTCGAAATGACTTCTCCATGCATTTTATGCATTGGTAAAAGCACTATGATGAAAAGTGTGATATGTTTTCAGGTATCTCCTATACTAATAGAGCCACATGCTCACCGGTTTGCCACATGATGTAGGCCTATGGACTGAACAAGAAACCACCAAAAATTTTAACCAGTCATCGTTCTCACAACACTGAGGACCAGTCATTCGAAATGACTTCTCCATGCATTTTATGCATTGGTAAAAGCACTATGATGAAAAGTGTGATATGTTTTCAGGTATCTCCTATACTAATAGAGCCACATGCTCACCGGTTTGCCACATGATGTAGGCCTATGGACTGAACAAGAAACCACCAAAAATTTTAACCAGTCATCGTTCTCACAACACTGAGGACCAGTCATTCGAAATGACTTCTCCATGCATTTTATGCATTGGTAAAAGCACTATGATGAAAAGTGTGATATGTTTTCAGGTATCTCCTATACTAATAGAGCCACATGCTCACCGGTTTGCCACATGATGTAGGCCTATGGACTGAACAAGAAACCACCAAAAATTTTAACCAGTCATCGTTCTCACAACACTGAGGACCAGTCATTCGAAATGACTTCTCCATGCATTTTATGCATTGGTAAAAGCACTATGATGAAAAGTGTGATATGTTTTCAGGTATCTCCTATACTAATAGAGCCACATGCTCACCGGTTTGCCACATGATGTAGGCCTATGGACTGAACAAGAAACCACCAAAAATTTTAACCAGTCATCGTTCTCACAACACTGAGGACCAGTCATTCGAAATGACTTCTCCATGCATTTTATGCATTGGTAAAAGCACTATGATGAAAAGTGTGATATGTTTTCAGGTATCTCCTATACTAATAGAGCCACATGCTCACCGGTTTGCCACATGATGTAGGCCTATGGACTGAACAAGAAACCACCAAAAATTTTAACCAGTCATCGTTCTCACAACACTGAGGACCAGTCATTCGAAATGACTTCTCCATGCATTTTATGCATTGGTAAAAGCACTATGATGAAAAGTGTGATATGTTTTCAGGTATCTCCTATACTAATAGAGCCACATGCTCACCGGTTTGCCACATGATGTAGGCCTATGGACTGAACAAGAAACCACCAAAAATTTTAACCAGTCATCGTTCTCACAACACTGAGGACCAGTCATTCGAAATGACTTCTCCATGCATTTTATGCATTGGTAAAAGCACTATGATGAAAAGTGTGATATGTTTTCAGGTATCTCCTATACTAATAGAGCCACATGCTCACCGGTTTGCCACATGATGTAGGCCTATGGACTGAACAAGAAACCACCAAAAATTTTAACCAGTCATCGTTCTCACAACACTGAGGACCAGTCATTCGAAATGACTTCTCCATGCATTTTATGCATTGGTAAAAGCACTATGATGAAAAGTGTGATATGTTTTCAGGTATCTCCTATACTAATAGAGCCACATGCTCACCGGTTTGCCACATGATGTAGGCCTATGGACTGAACAAGAAACCACCAAAAATTTTAACCAGTCATCGTTCTCACAACACTGAGGACCAGTCATTCGAAATGACTTCTCCATGCATTTTATGCATTGGTAAAAGCACTATGATGAAAAGTGTGATATGTTTTCAGGTATCTCCTATACTAATAGAGCCACATGCTCACCGGTTTGCCACATGATGTAGGCCTATGGACTGAACAAGAAACCACCAAAAATTTTAACCAGTCATCGTTCTCACAACACTGAGGACCAGTCATTCGAAATGACTTCTCCATGCATTTTATGCATTGGTAAAAGCACTATGATGAAAAGTGTGATATGTTTTCAGGTATCTCCTATACTAATAGAGCCACATGCTCACCGGTTTGCCACATGATGTAGGCCTATGGACTGAACAAGAAACCACCAAAAATTTTAACCAGTCATCGTTCTCACAACACTGAGGACCAGTCATTCGAAATGACTTCTCCATGCATTTTATGCATTGGTAAAAGCACTATGATGAAAAGTGTGATATGTTTTCAGGTATCTCCTATACTAATAGAGCCACATGCTCACCGGTTTGCCACATGATGTAGGCCTATGGACTGAACAAGAAACCACCAAAAATTTTAACCAGTCATCGTTCTCACAACACTGAGGACCAGTCATTCGAAATGACTTCTCCATGCATTTTATGCATTGGTAAAAGCACTATGATGAAAAGTGTGATATGTTTTCAGGTATCTCCTATACTAATAGAGCCACATGCTCACCGGTTTGCCACATGATGTAGGCCTATGGACTGAACAAGAAACCACCAAAAATTTTAACCAGTCATCGTTCTCACAACACTGAGGACCAGTCATTCGAAATGACTTCTCCATGCATTTTATGCATTGGTAAAAGCACTATGATGAAAAGTGTGATATGTTTTCAGGTATCTCCTATACTAATAGAGCCACATGCTCACCGGTTTGCCACATGATGTAGGCCTATGGACTGAACAAGAAACCACCAAAAATTTTAACCAGTCATCGTTCTCACAACACTGAGGACCAGTCATTCGAAATGACTTCTCCATGCATTTTATGCATTGGTAAAAGCACTATGATGAAAAGTGTGATATGTTTTCAGGTATCTCCTATACTAATAGAGCCACATGCTCACCGGTTTGCCACATGATGTAGGCCTATGGACTGAACAAGAAACCACCAAAAATTTTAACCAGTCATCGTTCTCACAACACTGAGGACCAGTCATTCGAAATGACTTCTCCATGCATTTTATGCATTGGTAAAAGCACTATGATGAAAAGTGTGATATGTTTTCAGGTATCTCCTATACTAATAGAGCCACATGCTCACCGGTTTGCCACATGATGTAGGCCTATGGACTGAACAAGAAACCACCAAAAATTTTAACCAGTCATCGTTCTCACAACACTGAGGACCAGTCATTCGAAATGACTTCTCCATGCATTTTATGCATTGGTAAAAGCACTATGATGAAAAGTGTGATATGTTTTCAGGTATCTCCTATACTAATAGAGCCACATGCTCACCGGTTTGCCACATGATGTAGGCCTATGGACTGAACAAGAAACCACCAAAAATTTTAACCAGTCATCGTTCTCACAACACTGAGGACCAGTCATTCGAAATGACTTCTCCATGCATTTTATGCATTGGTAAAAGCACTATGATGAAAAGTGTGATATGTTTTCAGGTATCTCCTATACTAATAGAGCCACATGCTCACCGGTTTGCCACATGATGTAGGCCTATGGACTGAACAAGAAACCACCAAAAATTTTAACCAGTCATCGTTCTCACAACACTGAGGACCAGTCATTCGAAATGACTTCTCCATGCATTTTATGCATTGGTAAAAGCACTATGATGAAAAGTGTGATATGTTTTCAGGTATCTCCTATACTAATAGAGCCACATGCTCACCGGTTTGCCACATGATGTAGGCCTATGGACTGAACAAGAAACCACCAAAAATTTTAACCAGTCATCGTTCTCACAACACTGAGGACCAGTCATTCGAAATGACTTCTCCATGCATTTTATGCATTGGTAAAAGCACTATGATGAAAAGTGTGATATGTTTTCAGGTATCTCCTATACTAATAGAGCCACATGCTCACCGGTTTGCCACATGATGTAGGCCTATGGACTGAACAAGAAACCACCAAAAATTTTAACCAGTCATCGTTCTCACAACACTGAGGACCAGTCATTCGAAATGACTCTCCATGCATTTTATGCATTGGCAAAAGCACTATGATGAAAAGTGTGATATGTTTTCAGGTATCTCCTATACTAATAGAGCCACATGCTCACCGGTTTGCCACATGATGTAGGCCTATGGACTGAACAAGAAACCACCAAAAATTTTAACCAGTCATCGTTCTCACAACACTGAGGACCAGTCATTCGAAATGACTTCTCCATGCATTTTATGCATTGGTAAAAGCACTATGATGAAAAGTGTGATATGTTTTCAGGTATCTCCTATACTAATAGAGCCACATGCTCACCGGTTGGCCACATGATGTAGGCCTATGGACTGAACAAGAAACCATCAAAAATTTTAACCAGTCATCGTCCTCACAACACTGAGGACCAGTCATTCGAAATGACTTCTCCATGCATTTTATGCATTGGTAAAAGCACTATGATGAAAAGTGTGATATGTTTTCAGGTATCTCCTATACTAATAGAGCCACATGCTCACCGGTTTGCCACATGATGTAGGCCTATGGACTGAACAAGAAACCACCAAAAATTTTAACCAGTCATCGTTCTCACAACACTGAGGACCAGTCATTCGAAATGACTTCTCCATGCATTTTATGCATTGGTAAAAGCACTATGATGAAAAGTGTGATATGTTTTCAGGTATCTCCTATACTAATAGAGCCACATGCTCACCGGTTTGCCACATGATGTAGGCCTATGGACTGAACAAGAAACCACCAAAAATTTTAACCAGTCATCGTTCTCACAACACTGAGGACCAGTCATTCGAAATGACTTCTCCATGCATTTTATGCATTGGTAAAAGCACTATGATGAAAAGTGTGATATGTTTTCAGGTATCTCCTATACTAATAGAGCCACATGCTCACCGGTTTGCCACATGATGTAGGCCTATGGACTGAACAAGAAACCACCAAAAATTTTAACCAGTCATCGTTCTCACAACACTGAGGACCAGTCATTCGAAATGACTTCTCCATGCATTTTATGCATTGGTAAAAGCACTATGATGAAAAGTGTGATATGTTTTCAGGTATCTCCTATACTAATAGAGCCACATGCTCACCGGTTTGCCACATGATGTAGGCCTATGGACTGAACAAGAAACCACCAAAAATTTTAACCAGTCATCGTTCTCACAACACTGAGGACCAGTCATTCGAAATGACTACTCCATGCATTTTATGCATTGGTAAAAGCACTATGATGAAAAGTGTGATATGTTTTCAGGTATCTCCTATACTAATAGAGCCACATGCTCACCGGTTTGCCACATGATGTAGGCCTATGGACTGAACAAGAAACCACCAAAAATTTTAACCAGTCATCGTTCTCACAACACTGAGGACCAGTCATTCGAAATGACTTCTCCATGCATTTTATGCATTGGTAAAAGCACTATGATGAAAAGTGTGATATGTTTTCAGGTATCTCCTATACTAATAGAGCCACATGCTCACCGGTTTGCCACATGATGTAGGCCTATGGACTGAACAAGAAACCATCAAAAATTTTAACCAGTCATCGTCCTCACAACACTGAGGACCAGTCATTCGAAAATGACTTCTCCATGCATTTTATGCATTGGTAAAAGCACTATGATGAAAAGTGTGATATGTTTTCAGGTATCTCCTATACTAATAGAGCCACATGCTCACCCGGTTTGCCACAAGATGTAGGCCTATGGACTGAACAAGAAACCACCAAAATTTTAACCAGTCATCGTTCTCACAACACTGAGGACCAGTCATTCGAAATGACTTCTCCATGCATTTTATGCATTGGTAAAAGCACTATGATGAAAAGTGTGATATATTTTCAGGTATCTCCTATACTAATAGAGCCACATGCTCACCGGTTTGCCACATGATGTAGGCCTATGGGACTGAACAAGAAACCACCAAAAATTTTAACCAGTCATCGTTCTCACAACACTGAGGACCAGTCATTCGAAATGACTTCTCCATGCATTTTATGCATTGGCAAAAGCACTATGATGAAAAGTGTGATATGTTTTCAGGTATCTCCTATACTAATAGAGCCACATGCTCACCGGTTTGCCACATGATGTAGGCCTATGGACTGAACAAGAAACCACCAAAAATTTTAACCAGTCATCGTTCTCACAACACTGAGGACCAGTCATTCGAAATGACTTCTCCATGCATTTTATGCATTGGCAAAAGCACTATGATGAAAAGTGTGATATGTTTTCAGGTATCTCCTATACTAATAGAGCCACATGCTCACCGGTTTGCCACATGATGTAGGCCTATGGACTGAACAAGAAACCACCAAAAAATTTTAACCAGTCATCGTTCTCACAACACTGAGGACCAGTCATTCGAAATGACTTCTCCATGCATTTTATGCATTGGCAAAAGCACTATGATGAAAAGTGTGATATGTTTTCAGGTATCTCCTATACTAATAGAGCCACATGCTCACCGGTTTGCCACATGATGTAGGCCTATGGACTGAACAAGAAACCACCAAAAATTTTAACCAGTCATCGTTCTCACAACACTGAGGACCAGTCATTCGAAATGACTTCTCCATGCATTTTATGCATTGGTAAAAGCACTATGATGAAAAGTGTGATATGTTTTCAGGTATCTCCTATACTAAATAGAGCACATGCTCACCGGTTTGCCACATGATGTAGGCCTATGGACTGAACAAGAAACCACCAAAAATTTTAACCAGTCATCGTTCTCACAACACTGAGGACCAGTCATTCGAAATGACTTCTCCATGCATTTAATGCATTGGTAAAAGCACTATGATGAAAAGTGTGATATGTTTTCAGGTATCTCCTATACTAATAGAGCCACATGCTCACCGGTTTGCCACATGATGTAGGCCTATGGACTGAACAAGAAACCACCAAAAATTTTTAACCAGTCATCGTTCTCACAACACTGAGGACCAGTCATTCGAAATGACTTCTCCATGCATTTTATGCATTGGTAAAAGCACTATGATGAAAAGTGTGATATGTTTTCAGGTATCTCCTATACTAATAGAGCCACATGTTCACCGGTTTGCCACATGATGTAGGCCTATGGACTGAACAAGAAACCACCAAAAATTTTTAACCAGTCATCGTTCTCACAACACTGAGGACCAGTCATTCAAAATGACTTCTCCATGCATTTTATACATTGGTAAAAGCACTATGATGAAAAGTGTGATATGTTTTCAGGTATCTCCTATACTAATAGAGCCACATGCTCACCGGTTTGCCACATGATGTAGGCCTATGGACTGAACAAGAAACCACCAAAAATTTTAACCAGTCATCGTTCTCACAACACTGAGGACCAGTCATTCGAAATGACTTCTCCATGCATTTTATGCATTGGTAAAAGCACTATGATGAAAAGTGTGATATGTTTTCAGGTATCTCCTATACTAATAGAGCCACATGCTCACCGGTTTGCCACATGATGTAGGCCTATGGACTGAACAAGAAACCACCAAAAATTTTAACCAGTCATCGTTCTCACAACACTGAGGACCAGTCATTCGAAATGACTTCTCCATGCATTTTATGCATTGGTAAAAGCACTATGATGAAAAGTGTGATATGTTTTCAGGTATCTCCTATAGTAATAGAGCCACATGCTCACTCGGTTTGCCACATGATGTAGGCCTATGGACTGAACAATAAACCACCAAAAATTTCAACCAGTCATCGTTCTCACAACACTGAGGACCAGTCATTCGAAATGACTTCTCCATGCATTTTATGCATGGTAAAAGCACTATGATGATAAAGTGTGATATGTTTTCAGGTATCTCCTATACTAATAGAGCCACATGCTCACGCGGTTTGCCACATGATGTAGGCCTATGGACTTAACAAGAAACCACCAAAAATTTTAACCAGTCATCGTTCTCCACAACACTGAGGACCAGTCATTCGAAATGACTTCTCCATGCATTTTATGCATTGGTAAAAGCACTATGATGAAAAGTGTGATATGTTTTCAGGTATCTCCTTATACTAATAGAGCCACATGCTCACTGGTTTGCCACATGATGTAGGCCTATGGACTGAACAAGAAACCACCAAAAATTTTAACCAGTCATCGTTCTCACAACACTGAGGACCAGTCATTCGAAATGACTTCTCCATGCATTTTATGCATTGGTAAAAGCACTATGATGAAAAGTTTGATATGTTTTCAGGTATCTCCTATACTAATAGAGCCACATGCTCACCGGTTTGCCACATGATGTAGGCCTATGGACTGAACAAGAAACCACCAAAAATTTTAACCAGTCATCGTTCTCACAACACTGAGGACCAGTCATTCGAAATGACTTCTCCATGCATTTTATGCATTGGTAAAAGCACTATGATGAAAAGTGTGATATGTTTTCAGGTATCTCCTATACTAATAGAGCCACATGTTCACCGGTTTGCCACATGATGTAGGCCTATGGACTGAACAAGAAACCACCAAAAATTTTAACCAGTCATCGTTCTCACAACACTGAGGACCAGTCATTCAAAATGACTTATCCATGCATTTTATACATTGGTAAAAGCACTATGATGAAAAGTGTGATATGTTTTCAGGTATCTCCTATACTAATAGAGCCACATGCTCACCGGTTTGCCACATGATGTAGGCCTATGGACTGAACAAGAAACCACCAAAAATTTTAACCAGTCATCGTTCTCACAACACTGAGGACCAGTCATTCGAAATGACTTCTCCATGCATTTTATGCATTGGTAAAAGCACTATGATGAAAAGTGTGATATGTTTTCAGGTATCTCCTATACTAATAGAGCCACATGCTCACCGGTTTGCCACATGATGTAGGCCTATGGACTGAACAAGAAACCACCAAAAATTTTAACCAGTCATCGTTCTCACAACACTGAGGACCAGTCATTCGAAATGACTTCTCCATGCATTTTATGCATTGGTAAAAGCACTATGATGAAAAGTGTGATATGTTTTCAGGTATCTCCTATAGTAATAGAGCCACATGCTCACCGGTTTGCCACATGATGTAGGCCTATGGACTGAACAAGAAACCACCAAAAATTTCAACCAGTCATCGTTCTCACAACACTGAGGACCAGTCATTCGAAATGACTTCTCCATGCATTTTATGCATTGGTAAAAGCACTATGATGAAAAGTGTGATATGTTTTCAGGTATCTCCTATACTAATAGAGCCACATGCTCACCGGTTTGCCACATGATGTAGGCCTATGACTGAACAAGAAACCACCAAAAATTTTAACCAGTCATCGTTCTCACAACACTGAGGACCAGTCATTCGAAATGACTTCTCCATGCATTTTATGCATTGGTAAAAGCACTATGATGAAAAGTGTGATATGTTTTCAGGTATCTCCTATACTAATAGAGCCACATGCTCACCGGTTTGCCACATGATGTAGGCCTATGGACTGAACAAGAAACCACCAAAAATTTTAACCAGTCATCGTTCTCACAACACTGAGGACCAGTCATTCGAAATGACTTCTCCATGCATTTTATGCATTGGTAAAAGCACTATGATGAAAAGTGTGATATGTTTTCAGGTATCTCCTATACTAATAGAGCCACATGCTCACCGGTTTGCCACATGATGTAGGCCTATGGACTGAACAAGAAACCACCAAAAATTTTAACCAGTCATCGTTCTCACAACACTGAGGACCAGTCATTCGAAATGACTTCTCCATGCATTTTATGCATTGGTAAAAGCACTATGATGAAAAGTGTGATATATTTTCAGGTATCTCCTATACTAATAGAGCCACATGCTCACCGGTTTGCCACATGATGTAGGCCTATGGACTGAACAAGAAACCACCAAAAATTTTAACCAGTCATCGTTCTCACAACACTGAGGACCAGTCATTCGAAATGACTTCTCCATGCATTTTATGCATTGGGCAAAAGCACTATGATGAAAAGTGTGATATGTTTTCAGGTATCTCCTATACTAATAGAGCCACATGCTCACCGGTTTGCCACATGATGTAGGCCTATGGACTGAACAAGAAACCACCAAAAATTTTAACCAGTCATCGTTCTCACAACACTGAGGACCAGTCATTCGAAATGACTTCTCCATGCATTTTATGCATTGGCAAAAGCACTATGATGAAAAGTGTGATATGTTTTCAGGTATCTCCTATACTAATAGAGCCACATGCTCACCGGTTTGCCACATGATGTAGGCCTATGGACTGAACAAGAAACCACCAAAAATTTTAACCAGTCATCGTTCTCACAACACTGAGGACCAGTCATTCGAAATGACTTCTCCATGCATTTTATGCATTGGTAAAAGCACTATGATGAAAAGTGTGATATGTTTTCAGGTATCTCCTATACTAATAGAGCCACATGCTCACCGGTTGGCCACATGATGTAGGCCTATGGACTGAACAAGAAACAATCAAAAATTTTAACCAGTCATCGTCCTCACAACACTGAGGACCAGTCATTCGAAATGACTTCTCCATGCATTTTATGCATTGGTAAAAGCACTATGATGAAAAGTGTGATATGTTTTCAGGTATCTCCTATACTAATAGAGCCACATGCTCACCGGTTTGCCACATGATGTAGGCCTATGGACTGAACAAGAAACCACCAAAAATTTTAACCAGTCATCGTTCTCACAACACTGAGGACCAGTCATTCGAAATGACTTCTCCATGCATTTTATGCATTGGTAAAAGCACTATGATGAAAAGTGTGATATGTTTTCAGGTATCTCCTATACTAATAGAGCCACATGCTCACCGGTTTGCCACATGATGTAGGCCTATGGACTGAACAAGAAACCACCAAAAATTTTAACCAGTCATCGTTCTCACAACACTGAGGACCAGTCATTCGAAATGACTTCTCCATGCATTTTATGCATTGGTAAAAGCACTATGATGAAAAGTGTGATATGTTTTCAGGTATCTCCTATACTAATAGAGCCACATGCTCACCGGTTTGCCACATGATGTAGGCCTATGGACTGAACAATAAACCACCAAAAATTTTAACCAGTCATCGTTCTCACAACACTGAGGACCAGTCATTCGAAATGACTTCTCCATGCATTTTATGCATTGGTAAAAGCACTATGATGAAAAGTGGGATATGTTTTCAGGTATCTCCTATACTAATAGAGCCACATGCTCACCGGTTTGCCACATGATGTAGGCCTATGGACTGAACAAGAAACCACCAAAAATTTTAACCAGTCATCGTTCTCACAACACTGAGGACCAGTCATTCGAAATGACTTCTCCATGCATTTTATGCATTGGTAAAAGCACTATGATGAAAAGTGTGATATGTTTTCAGGTATCTCCTATACTAATAGAGCCACATGCTCACCGGTTTGCCACATGATGTAGGCCTATGGACTGAACAAGAAACCACCAAAAATTTTAACCAGTCATCGTTCTCACAACACTGAGGACCAGTCATTCGAAATGACTTCTCCATGCATTTTATGCATTGGTAAAAGCACTATGATGAAAAGTGTGATATGTTTTCAGGTATCTCCTATACTAATAGAGCCACATGCTCACCGGTTTGCCACATGATGTAGGCCTATGGACTGAACAAGAAACCACCAAAAATTTTAACCAGTCATCGTTCTCACAACACTGAGGACCAGTCATTCGAAATGACTTCTCCATGCATTTTATGCATTGGTAAAAGCACTATGATGAAAAGTGTGATATGTTTTCAGGTATCTCCTATACTAATAGAGCCACATGCTCACCGGTTTGCCACATGATGTAGGCCTATGGACTGAACAAGAAACCACCAAAAATTTTAACCAGTCATCGTTCTCACAACACTGAGGACCAGTCATTCGAAATGACTTCTCCATGCATTTTATGCATTGGTAAAAGCACTATGATGAAAAGTGTGATATGTTTTCAGGTATCTCCTATACTAATAGAGCCACATGCTCACCGGTTTGCCACATGATGTAGGCCTATGGACTGAACAAGAAACCACCAAAAATTTTAACCAGTCATCGTTCTCACAACACTGAGGACCAGTCATTCGAAATGACTTCTCCATGCATTTTATGCATTGGTAAAAGCACTATGATGAAAAGTGTGATATGTTTTCAGGTATCTCCTATACTAATAGAGCCACATGCTCACCGGTTTGCCACATGATGTAGGCCTATGGACTGAACAAGAAACCACCAAAAATTTTAACCAGTCATCGTTCTCACAACACTGAGGACCAGTCATTCGAAATGACTTCTCCATGCATTTTATGCATTGGTAAAAGCACTATGATGAAAAGTGTGATATGTTTTCAGGTATCTCCTATACTAATAGAGCCACATGCTCACCGGTTTGCCACATGATGTAGGCCTATGGACTGAACAAGAAACCATCAAAAATTTTAACCAGTCATCGTCCTCACAACACTGAGGACCAGTCATTCGAAATGACTTCTCCATGCATTTTATGCATTGGTAAAAGCACTATGATGAAAAGTGTGATATGTTTTCAGGTATCTCCTATACTAATAGAGCCACATGCTCACCGGTTTGCCACATGATGTAGGCCTATGGACTGAACAAGAAACCACCAAAAATTTTAACCAGTCATCGTTCTCACAACACTGAGGACCAGTCATTCGAAATGACTTCTCCATGCATTTTATGCATTGGTAAAAGCACTATGATGAAAAGTGTGATATGTTTTCAGGTATCTCCTATACTAATAGAGCCACATGCTCACCGGTTTGCCACATGATGTAGGCCTATGGACTGAACAAGAAACCACCAAAAATTTTAACCAGTCATCGTTCTCACAACACTGAGGACCAGTCATTCGAAATGACTTCTCCATGCATTTTATGCATTGGTAAAAGCACTATGATGAAAAGTGTGATATGTTTTCAGGTATCTCCTATACTAATAGAGCCACATGCTCACCGGTTTGCCACATGATGTAGGCCTATGGACTGAACAAGAAACCACCAAAAATTTTAACCAGTCATCGTTCTCACAACACTGAGGACCAGTCATTCGAAATGACTTCTCCATGCATTTTATGCATTGGTAAAAGCACTATGATGAAAAGTGGGATATGTTTTCAGGTATCTCCTATACTAATAGAGCCACATGCTCACCGGTTTGCCACATGATGTAGGCCTATGGACTGAACAAGAAACCACCAAAAATTTTAACCAGTCATCGTTCTCACAACACTGAGGACCAGTCATTCGAATTGACTTCTCCATGCATTTTATGCATTGGTAAAAGCACTATGATGAAAAGTGTGATATGTTTTCAGGTATCTCCTATACTAATAGAGCCACATGCTCACCGGTTTGCCACATGATGTAGGCCTATGGACTGAACAAGAAACCATCAAAAATTTTAACCAGTCATCGTTCTCACAACACTGAGGACCAGTCATTCGAAATGACTTCTCCATGCATTTTATGCATTGGTAAAAGCACTATGATGAAAAGTGTGATATGTTTTCAGGTATCTCCTATACTAATAGAGCCACATGCTCACCGGTTTACCACATGATGTAGGCCTATGGACTGAACAAGAAACCACCAAAAATTTTAACCAGTCATCGTCCTCACAACACTGAGGACCAGTCATTCGAAATGACTTCTCCATGCATTTTATGCATTGGTAAAAGCACTATGATGAAAAGTGTGATATGTTTTCAGGTATCTCCTAAACTAATAGAGCCACATGCTCACCGGTTTGCCACATGATGTAGGCCTATGGACTGAACAAGAAACCACCAAAAATTTTAACCAGTCATCGTTCTCACAACACTGAGGACCAGTCATTCGAAATGACTTCTCCATGCATTTTATGCATTGGTAAAAGCACTATGATGAAAAGTGTGATATGTTTTCAGGTATCTCCTATACTAATAGAGCCACATGCTCACCGGTTTGCCACATGATGTAGGCCTATGGACTGAACAAGAAACCACCAAAAATATTAACCAGTCATCGTTCTCACAACACTGAGGACCAGTCATTCGAAATGACTTCTCCATGCATTTTATGCATTGGTAAAAGCACTATGATGAAAAGTGTGATATGTTTTCAGGTATCTCCTATACTAATAGAGCCACATGCTCACCGGTTTGCCACATGATGTAGGCCTATGGACTGAACAAGAAACCACCAAAAATTTTAACCAGTCATCGTTCTCACAACACTGAGGACCAGTCATTCGAAATGACTTCTCCATGCATTTTATGCATTGGTAAAAGCACTATGATGAAAAGTGTGATATGTTTTCAGGTATCTCCTATACTAATAGAGCCACATGCTCACCGGTTTGCCACATGATGTAGGCCTATGGACTGAACAAGAAACCACCAAAAATTTTAACCAGTCATCGTTCTCACAACACTGAGGACCAGTCATTCAAAATGACTTCTCCATGCATTTTATGCATTGGTAAAAGCACTATGATGAAAAGTGTGATATGTTTTCAGGTATCTCCTATACTAATAGAGCCACATGCTCACCGGTTTGCCACATGATGTAGGCCTATGGACTGAACAAGAAACCACCAAAAATTTTAACCAGTCATCGTCCTCACAACACTGAGGACCAGTCATTCGAAATGACTTCTCCATGCATTTTATGCATTGGTAAAAGCACTATGATGAAAAGTGTGATATGTTTTCAGGTATCTCCTATACTAATAGAGCCACATGCTCACCGGTTTGCCACATGATGTAGGCCTATGGACTGAACAAGAAACCACCAAAAACTTTAACCAGTCATCGTCCTCACAACACTGAGGACCAGTCATTCGAAATGACTTCTCCATGCATTTTATGCATTGGTAAAAGCACTATGATGAAAAGTGTGATATGTTTTCAGGTATCTCCTATACTAATAGAGCCACATGCTCACCGGTTTGCCACATGATGTAGGCCTATGGACTGAACAAGAAACCACCAAAAACTTTAACCAGTCATCGTTCTCACAACACTGAGGACCAGTCATTCGAAATGACTTCTCCATGCATTTTATGCATTGGTAAAAGCACTATGATGAAAAGTGTGATATGTTTTCAGGTATCTCCTATACTAATAGAGCCACATGCTCACCGGTTTGCCACATGATGTTGGCCTATGGACTGAACAAGAAACCACCAAAAATTTTAACCAGTCATCGTTCTCACAACACTGAGGACCAGTCATTCGAAATGACTTCTCCATGCATTTTATGCATTGGTAAAAGCACTGTGATGAAAAGTGTGATATGTTTTCAGGTATCTCCTATACTAATAGAGCCACATGCTCACCGGTTTGCCACATGATGTAGGCCTATGGACTGAACAAGAAACCACCAAAAATTTTAACCAGTCATCGTTCTCACAACACTGAGGACCAGTCATTCGAAATGACTTCTCCATGCATTTTATGCATTGGTAAAAGCACTATGATGAAAAGTGTGATATGTTTTCAGGTATCTCCTATACTAATAGAGCCACATGCTCACCGGTTTGCCACATGATGTAGGCCTATGGACTGAACAAGAAACCACCAAAAATTTTAACCAGTCATCGTTCTCACAACACTGAGGACCAGTCATTCGAAATGACTTCTCCATGCATTTTATGCATTGGTAAAAGCACTATGATGAAAAGTGTGATATGTTTCCAGGTATCTCCTATACTAATAGAGCCACATGCTCACCGGTTTGCCACATGATGTAGGCCTATGGACTGAACAAGAAACCACCAAAAATTTTAACCAGTCATCGTTCTCACAACACTGAGGACCAGTCATTCGAAATGACTTCTCCATGCATTTTATGCATTGGTAAAAGCACTATGATGAAAAGTGTGATATGTTTTCAGGTTTCTCCTATACTAATAGAGCCACATGCTCACCGGTTTGCCACATGATGTAGGCCTATGGACTGAACAAGAAACCACCAAAAATTTTAACCAGTCATCGTTCTCACAACACTGAGGACCAGTCATTCGAAATGACTTCTCCATGCATTTTATGCATTGGTAAAAGCACTATGATGAAAAGTGTGATATGTTTTCAGGTATCTCCTATACTAATAGAGCCACATGCTCACCGGTTTGCCACATGATGTAGGCCTATGGACTGAACAAGAAACCACCAAAAATTTTAACCAGTCATCGTTCTCACAACACTGAGGACCAGTCATTCGAAATGACTTCTCCATGCATTTTATGCATTGGTAAAAGCACTATGATGAAAAGTGTGATATGTTTTCAGGTATCTCCTATACTAATAGAGCCACATGCTCACCGGTTTGCCACATGATGTAGACCTATGGACTGAACAAGAAACCACCAAAAATTTTAACCAGTCATCGTTCTCACAACACTGAGGACCAGTCATTCGAAATGACTTCTCCATGCATTTTATGCATTGGTAAAAGCACTATGATGAAAAGTGTGATATGTTTTCAGGTATCTCCTATACTAATAGAGCCACATGCTCACCGGTTTGCCACATGATGTAGGCCTATGGACTGAACAAGAAACCACCAAAAATTTTAACCAGTCATCGTTCTCACAACACTGAGGACCAGTCATTCGAAATGACTTCTCCATGCATTTTATGCATTGGTAAAAGCACTATGATGAAAAGTGTGATATGTTTTCAGGTATCTCCTATACTAATAGAGCCACATGCTCACCGGTTTGCCACATGATGTAGGCCTATGGACTGAACAAGAAACCACCAAAAATTTTAACCAGTCATCGTTCTCACAACACTGAGGACCAGTCATTCGAAATGACTTCTCCATGCATTTTATGCATTGGTAAAAGCACTATGATGAAAAGTGTGATATGTTTTCAGGTATCTCCTATACTAATAGAGCCACATGCTCACCGGTTTGCCACATGATGTAGGCCTATGGACTGAACAAGAAACCACCAAAAATTTTAACCAGTCATCGTTCTCACAACACTGAGGACCAGTCATTCGAAATGACTTCTCCATGCATTTTATGCATTGGTAAAAGCACTATGATGAAAAGTGTGATATGTTTTCAGGTATCTCCTATACTAATACAGCCACATGTTCACCGGTTTGCCACATGATGTAGGCCTATGGACTGAACAAGAAACCAACAAAAATTTTAACCAGTCATCGTTCTCACAACACTGAGGACCAGTCATTCAAAATGACTTCTCCATGCATTTTATACATTGGTAAAAGCACTATGATGAAAAGTGTGATATGTTTTCAGGTATCTCCTATACTAATAGAGCCACATGCTCACCGGTTTGCCACATGATGTAGGCCTATGGACTGAACAAGAAACCACCAAAAATTTTAACCAGTCATCGTTCTCACAACACTGAGGACCAGTCATTCGAAATGACTTCTCCATGCATTTTATGCATTGGTAAAAGCACTATGATGAAAAGTGTGATATGTTTTCAGGTATCTCCTATACTAATAGAGCCACATGCTCACCGGTTTGCCACATGATGTAGGCCTATGGACTGAACAAGAAACCACCAAAAATTTTAACCAGTCATCGTTCTCACAACACTGAGGACCAGTCATTCGAAATTACTTCTCCATGCATTTTATGCATTGGTAAAAGCACTATGATGAAAAGTGTGATATGTTTTCAGGTATCTCCTATAGTAATAGAGCCACATGCTCACCGGTTTGCCACATGATGTAGGCCTATGGACTGAACAAGAAACCACCAAAAATTTTAACCAGTCATCGTCCTCACAACACTGAGGACCAGTCATTCGAAATGACTTCTCCATGCATTTTATGCATTGGTAAAAGCACTATGATGAAAAGTGTGATATGTTTTCAGGTATCTCCTATACTAATAGAGCCACATGCTCACCGGTTTGCCACATGATGTAGGCCTATGGACTGAACAAGAAACCACCAAAAACTTTAACCAGTCATCGTCCTCACAACACTGAGGACCAGTCATTCGAAATGACTTCTCCATGCATTTTATGCATTGGTAAAAGCACTATGATGAAAAGTGTGATATGTTTTCAGGTATCTCCTATACTAATAGAGCCACATGCTCACCGGTTTGCCACATGATGTAGGCCTATGGACTGAACAAGAAACCACCAAAAACTTTAACCAGTCATCGTTCTCACAACACTGAGGACCAGTCATTCGAAATGACTTCTCCATGCATTTTATGCATTGGTAAAAGCACTATGATGAAAAGTGTGATATGTTTTCAGGTATCTCCTATACTAATAGAGCCACATGCTCACCGGTTTGCCACATGATGTTGGCCTATGGACTGAACAAGAAACCACCAAAAATTTTAACCAGTCATCGTTCTCACAACACTGAGGACCAGTCATTCGAAATGACTTCTCCATGCATTTTATGCATTGGTAAAAGCACTGTGATGAAAAGTGTGATATGTTTTCAGGTATCTCCTATACTAATAGAGCCACATGCTCACCGGTTTGCCACATGATGTAGGCCTATGGACTGAACAAGAAACCACCAAAAATTTTAACCAGTCATCGTTCTCACAACACTGAGGACCAGTCATTCGAAATGACTTCTCCATGCATTTTATGCATTGGTAAAAGCACTATGATGAAAAGTGTGATATGTTTTCAGGTATCTCCTATACTAATAGAGCCACATGCTCACCGGTTTGCCACATGATGTAGGCCTATGGACTGAACAAGAAACCACCAAAAATTTTAACCAGTCATCGTTCTCACAACACTGAGGACCAGTCATTCGAAATGACTTCTCCATGCATTTTATGCATTGGTAAAAGCACTATGATGAAAAGTGTGATATGTTTCCAGGTATCTCCTATACTAATAGAGCCACATGCTCACCGGTTTGCCACATGATGTAGGCCTATGGACTGAACAAGAAACCACCAAAAATTTTAACCAGTCATCGTTCTCACAACACTGAGGACCAGTCATTCGAAATGACTTCTCCATGCATTTTATGCATTGGTAAAAGCACTATGATGAAAAGTGTGATATGTTTTCAGGTTTCTCCTATACTAATAGAGCCACATGCTCACCGGTTTGCCACATGATGTAGGCCTATGGACTGAACAAGAAACCACCAAAAATTTTAACCAGTCATCGTTCTCACAACACTGAGGACCAGTCATTCGAAATGACTTCTCCATGCATTTTATGCATTGGTAAAAGCACTATGATGAAAAGTGTGATATGTTTTCAGGTATCTCCTATACTAATAGAGCCACATGCTCACCGGTTTGCCACATGATGTAGGCCTATGGACTGAACAAGAAACCACCAAAAATTTTAACCAGTCATCGTTCTCACAACACTGAGGACCAGTCATTCGAAATGACTTCTCCATGCATTTTATGCATTGGTAAAAGCACTATGATGAAAAGTGTGATATGTTTTCAGGTATCTCCTATACTAATAGAGCCACATGCTCACCGGTTTGCCACATGATGTAGGCCTATGGTCTGAACAAGAAACCACCAAAAATTTTAACCAGTCATCGTTCTCACAACACTGAGGACCAGTCATTCGAAATGACTTCTCCATGCATTTTATGCATTGGTAAAAGCACTATGATGAAAAGTGTGATATGTTTTCAGGTATCTCCTATACTAATAGAGCCACATGCTCACCGGTTTGCCACATGATGTAGACCTATGGACTGAACAAGAAACCACCAAAAATTTTAACCAGTCATCGTTCTCACAACACTGAGGACCAGTCATTCGAAATGACTTCTCCATGCATTTTATGCATTGGTAAAAGCACTATGATGAAAAGTGTGATATGTTTTCAGGTATCTCCTATACTAATAGAGCCACATGCTCACCGGTTTGCCACATGATGTAGGCCTATGGACTGAACAAGAAACCACCAAAAATTTTAACCAGTCATCGTTCTCACAACACTGAGGACCAGTCATTCGAAATGACTTCTCCATGCATTTTATGCATTGGTAAAAGCACTATGATGAAAAGTGTGATATGTTTTCAGGTATCTCCTATACTAATAGAGCCACATGCTCACCGGTTTGCCACATGATGTAGGCCTATGGACTGAACAAGAAACCACCAAAAGTTTTAACCAGTCATCGTTCTCACAACACTGAGGACCAGTCATTCGAAATGACTTCTCCATGCATTTTATGCATTGGTAAAAGCACTATGATGAAAAGTGTGATATGTTTTCAGGTATCTCCTATACTAATAGAGCCACATGTTCACCGGTTTGCCACATGATGTAGGCCTATGGACTGAACAAGAAACCACCAAAAATTTTAACCAGTCATCGTTCTCACAACACTGAGGACCAGTCATTCAAAATGACTTCTCCATGCATTTTATACATTGGTAAAAGCACTATGATGAAAAGTGTGATATGTTTTCAGGTATCTCCTATACTAATAGAGCCACATGCTCACCGGTTTGCCACATGATGTAGGCCTATGGACTGAACAAGAAACCACCAAAAATTTTAACCAGTCACCGTTCTCACAACACTGAGGACCAGTCATTCGAAATGACTTCTCCATGCATTTTATGCATTGGTAAAAGCACTATGATGAAAAGTGTGATATGTTTTCAGGTATCTCCTATAGTAATAGAGCCACATGCTCACCGGTTTGCCACATGATGTAGGCCTATGGACTGAACAAGAAACCACCAAAAATTTCAACCAGTCATCGTTCTCACAACACTGAGGACCAGTCATTCGAAATGACTTCTCCATGCATTTTATGCATTGGTAAAAGCACTATGATGAAAAGTGTGATATGTTTTCAGGTATCTCCTATACTAATAGAGCCACATGCTCACCGGTTTGCCACATGATGTAGGCCTATGGACTGAACAAGAAACCACCAAAAATTTTAACCAGTCATCGTTCTCACAACACTGAGGACCAGTCATTCGAAATGACTTCTCCATGCATTTTATGCATTGGTAAAAGCACTGTGATGAAAAGTGTGATATGTTTTCAGGTATCTCCTATACTAATAGAGCCACATGCTCACCGGTTTGCCACATGATGTAGGCCTATGGACTGAACAAGAAACCACCAAAAATTTTAACCAGTCATCGTTCTCACAACACTGAGGACCAGTCATTCGAAATGACTTCTCCATGCATTTTATGCATTGGTAAAAGCACTATGATGAAAAGTGTGATATGTTTTCAGGTATCTCCTATACTAATAGAGCCACATGCTCACCGGTTTGCCACATGATGTAGACCTATGGACTGAACAAGAAACCACCAAAAATTTTAACCAGTCATCGTTCTCACAACACTGAGGACCAGTCATTCGAAATGACTTCTCCATGCATTTTATGCATTGGTAAAAGCACTATGATGAAAAGTGTGATATGTTTTCTGGTATCTCCTATACTAATAGAGCCACATGCTCACCGGTTTGCCACATGATGTAGGCCTATGGACTGAACAAGAAACCACCAAAAATTTTAACCAGTCATCGTTCTCACAACACTGAGGACCAGTCATTCGAAATGACTTCTCCATGCATTTTATGCATTGGTAAAAGCACTATGATGAAAAGTGTGATATGTTTTCAGGTATCTCCTATACTAATAGAGCCACATGCTCACCGGTTTGCCACATGATGTAGGCCTATGGACTGAACAAGAAACCACCAAAAATTTTAACCAGTCATCGTCCTCACAACACTGAGGACCAGTCATTCGAAATGACTTCTCCATGCATTTTATGCATTGGTAAAAGCACTATGATGAAAAGTGTGATATGTTTTCAGGTATCTCCTAAACTAATAGAGCCACATGCTCACCGGTTTGCCACATGATGTAGGCCTATGGACTGAACAAGAAACCACCAAAAATTTTAACCAGTCATCGTCCTCACAACACTGAGGACCAGTCATTCGAAATGACTTCTCCATGCATTTTATGCATTGGTAAAAGCACTATGATGAAAAGTGTGATATGTTTTCAGGTATCTCCTATACTAATAGAGCCACATGCTCACCGGTTTGCCACATGATGTAGGCCTATGGACTGAACAAGAAAGCACCAAAAATTTTAACCAGTCATCGTCCTCACAACACTGAGGACCAGTCATTCGAAATGACTTCTCCATGCATTTTATGCATTGGTAAAAGCACTATGATGAAAAGTGTGATATGTTTTCAGGTATCTCCTATACTAATAGAGCCACATGCTCACCGGTTTGCCACATGATGTAGGCCTATGGACTGAACAAGAAACCACCAAAAATGTTAACCAGTCATCGTTCTCACAACACTGAGGACCAGTCATTCGAAATGACTTCTCCATGCATTTTATGCATTGGTAAAAGCACTATGATGAAAAGTGTGATATGTTTTCAGGTATCTCCTATACTAATAGAGCCACATGCTCACCGGTTTGCCACATGATGTAGGCCTATGGACTGAACAAGAAACCACCAAAAATTTTAACCAGTCATCGTTCTCACAACACTGAGGACCAGTCATTCGAAATGACTTCTCCATGCATTTTATGCATTGGTAAAAGCACTATGATGAAAAGTGTGATATGTTTTCAGGTATCTCCTATACTAATAGAGCCACATGCTCACCGGTTTGCCACATGATGTAGGCCTATGGACTGAACAAGAAACCACCAAAAATTTTAACCAGTCATCGTTCTCACAACACTGAGGACCAGTCATTCGAAATGACTTCTCCATGCATTTTATACATTGGTAAAAGCACTATGATGAAAAGTGTGATATGTTTTCAGGTATCTCCTATACTAATAGAGCCACATGCTCACCGGTTTGCCACATGATGTAGGCCTATGCACTGAACAAGAAACCACCAAAAATTTTAACCAGTCATTGTTCTCACAACACTGAGGACCAGTCATTCGAAATGACTTCTCCATGCATTTTATGCATTGGTAAAAGCACTATGATGAAAAGTGTGATATGTTTTCAGGTATCTCCTATACTAATAGAGCCACATGCTCACCGGTTTGCCACATGATGTAGGCCTATGGACTGAACAAGAAACCACCAAAAATTTTAACCAGTCATCGTTCTCACAACACTGAGGACCAGTCATTCGAAATGACTTCTCCATGCATTTTATGCATTGGTAAAAGCACTATGATGAAAAGTGTGATATGTTTTCAGGTATCTCCTATACTAATAGAGCCACATGCTCACCGGTTTGCCACATGATGTAGGCCTATGGACTGAACAAGAAACCACCAAAAATTTTAACCAGTCATCGTTCTCACAACACTGAGGACCAGTCATTCGAAATGACTTCTCCATGCATTTTATGCATTGGTAAAAGCACTATGATGAAAAGTGTGATATGTTTTCAGGTATCTCCTATACTAATAGAGCCACATGCTCACCGGTTTGCCACATGATGTAGACCTATGGACTGAACAAGAAACCACCAAAAATTTTAACCAGTCATCGTTCTCACAACACTGAGGACCAGTCATTCGAAATGACTTCTCCATGCATTTTATGCATTGGTAAAAGCACTATGATGAAAAGTGTGATATGTTTTCAGGTATCTCCTATACTAATAGAGCCACATGCTCACCGGTTTGCCACATGATGTAGGCCTATGGACTGAACAAGAAACCACCAAAAATTTTAACCAGTCATCGTTCTCACAACACTGAGGACCAGTCATTCGAAATGACTTCGCCATGCATTTTATGCATTGGTAAAAGCACTATGATGAAAAGTGTGATATGTTTTCAGGTATCTCCTATACTAATAGAGCCACATGCTCACCGGTTTGCCACATGATGTAGGCCTATGACTGAACAAGAAACCACCAAAAATTTTAACCAGTCATCGTTCTCACAACACTGAGGACCAGTCATTCGAAATGACTTCTCCATGCATTTTATGCATTGGTAAAAGCACTATGATGAAAAGTGTGATATGTTTTCTGGTATCTCCTATACTAATAGAGCCACATGCTCACCGGTTTGCCACATGATGTAGGCCTATGGACTGAACAAGAAACCACCAAAAATTTTAACCAGTCATCGTTCTCACAACACTGAGGACCAGTCATTCGAAATGACTTCTCCATGCATTTTATGCATTGGTAAAAGCACTATGATGAAAAGTGTGATATGTTTTCAGGTATCTCCTATACTAATAGAGCCACATGCTCACCGGTTTGCCACATGATGTAGGCCTATGGACTGAACAAGAAACCACCAAAAATTTTAACCAGTCATCGTCCTCACAACACTGAGGACCAGTCATTCGAAATGACTTCTCCATGCATTTTATGCACTGGTAAAAGCACTATGATGAAAAGTGTGATATGTTTTCAGGTATCTCCTAAACTAATAGAGCCACATGCTCACCGGTTTGCCACATGATGTAGGCCTATGGACTGAACAAGAAACCACCAAAAATTTTAACCAGTCATCGTCCTCACAACACTGAGGACCAGTCATTCGAAATGACTTCTCCATGCATTTTATGCATTGGTAAAAGCACTATGATGAAAAGTGTGATATGTTTTCAGGTATCTCCTATACTAATAGAGCCACATGCTCACCGGTTTGCCACATGATGTAGGCCTATGGACTGAACAAGAAAGCACCAAAAATTTTAACCAGTCATCGTCCTCACAACACTGAGGACCAGTCATTCGAAATGACTTCTCCATGCATTTTATGCATTGGTAAAAGCACTATGATGAAAAGTGTGATATGTTTTCAGGTATCTCCTATACTAATAGAGCCACATGCTCACCGGTTTGCCACATGATGTAGGCCTATGGACTGAACAAGAAACCACCAAAAATTTTAACCAGTCATCGTTCTCACAACACTGAGGACCAGTCATTCGAAATGACTTCTCCATGCATTTTATGCATTGGTAAAAGCACTATGATGAAAAGTGTGATATGTTTTCAGGTATCTCCTATACTAATAGAGCCACATGCTCACCGGTTTGCCACATGATGTAGGCCTATGGACTGAACAAGAAACCACCAAAAATTTTAACCAGTCATCGTTCTCACAACACTGAGGACCAGTCATTCGAAATGACTTCTCCATGCATTTTATGCATTGGTAAAAGCACTATGATGAAAAGTGTGATATGTTTTCAGGTATCTCCTATACTAATAGAGCCACATGCTCACCGGTTTGCCACATGATGTAGGCCTATGGACTGAACAAGAAACCACCAAAAATTTTAACCAGTCATCGTTCTCACAACACTGAGGACCAGTCATTCGAAATGACTTCTCCATGCATTTTATGCATTGGTAAAAGCACTATGATGAAAAGTGTGATATATTTTCAGGTATCTCCTATACTAATAGAGCCACATGCTCACCGGTTTGCCACATGATGTAGGCCTATGGACTGAACAAGAAACCACCAAAAATTTTAACCAGTCATCGTTCTCACAACACTGAGGACCAGTCATTCGAAATGACTTCTCCATGCATTTTATGCATTGGTAAAAGCACTATGATGAAAAGTGTGATATGTTTTCTGGTATCTCCTATACTAATAGAGCCACATGCTCACCGGTTTGCCACATGATGTAGGCCTATGGACTGAACAAGAAACCACCAAAAATTTTAACCAGTCATCGTTCTCACAACACTGAGGACCAGTCATTCGAAATGACTTCTCCATGCATTTTATGCATTGGTAAAAGCACTATGATGAAAAGTGTGATATGTTTTCAGGTATCTCCTATACTAATAGAGCCACATGCTCACCGGTTTGCCACATGATGTAGGCCTATGGACTGAACAAGAAACCACCAAAAATTTTAACCAGTCATCGTCCTCACAACACTGAGGACCAGTCATTCGAAATGACTTCTCCATGCATTTTATGCATTGGTAAAAGCACTATGATGAAAAGTGTGATATGTTTTCAGGTATCTCCTAAACTAATAGAGCCACATGCTCACCGGTTTGCCACATGATGTAGGCCTATGGACTGAACAAGAAACCACCAAAAATTTTAACCAGTCATCGTCCTCACAACACTGAGGACCAGTCATTCGAAATGACTTCTCCATGCATTTTATGCATTGGTAAAAGCACTATGATGAAAAGTGTGATATGTTTTCAGGTATCTCCTATACTAATAGAGCCACATGCTCACCGGTTTGCCACATGATGTAGGCCTATGGACTGAACAAGAAAGCACCAAAAATTTTAACCAGTCATCGTCCTCACAACACTGAGGACCAGTCATTCGAAATGACTTCTCCATGCATTTTATGCATTGGTAAAAGCACTATGATGAAAAGTGTGATATGTTTTCAGGTATCTCCTATACTAATAGAGCCACATGCTCACCGGTTTGCCACATGATGTAGGCCTATGGACTGAACAAGAAACCACCAAAAATTTTAACCAGTCATCGTTCTCACAACACTGAGGACCAGTCATTCGAAATGACTTCTCCATGCATTTTATGCATTGGTAAAAGCACTATGATGAAAAGTGTGATATGTTTTCAGGTATCTCCTATACTAATAGAGCCACATGCTCACCGGTTTACCACATGATGTAGGCCTATGGACTGAACAAGAAACCACCAAAAATTTTAACCAGTCATCGTTCTCACAACACTGAGGACCAGTCATTCGAAATGACTTCTCCATGCATTTTATGCATTGGTAAAAGCACTATGATGAAAAGTGTGATATGTTTTCAGGTATCTCCTATACTAATAGAGCCACATGCTCACCGGTTTGCCACATGATGTAGGCCTATGGACTGAACAAGAAACCACCAAAAATTTTAACCAGTCATCGTTCTCACAACACTGAGGACTAGTCATTCGAAATGACTTCTCCATGCATTTTATGCATTGGCAAAAGCACTATGATGAAAAGTGTGATATGTTTTCAGGTATCTCCTATACTAATAGAGCCACATGCTCACCGGTTTGCCACATGATGTAGGCCTATGGACTGAACAAGAAACCACCAAAAATTTTAACCAGTCATCGTTCTCACAACACTGAGGACCAGTCATTCGAAATGACTTCTCCATGCATTTTATGCATTGGCAAAAGCACTATGATGAAAAGTGTGATATGTTTTCAGGTATCTCCTATACTAATAGAGCCACATGCTCACCGGTTTGCCACATGATGTAGGCCTATGGACTGAACAAGAAACCACCAAAAATTTTAACCAGTCATCGTTCTCACAACACTGAGGACCAGTCATTCGAAATGACTTCTCCATGCATTTTATGCATTGGTAAAAGCACTATGATGAAAAGTGTGATATGTTTTCAGGTATCTCCTATACTAATAGAGCCACATGCTCACCGGTTGGCCACATGATGTAGGCCTATGGACTGAACAAGAAACCATCAAAAATTTTAACCAGTCATCGTCCTCACAACACTGAGGACCAGTCATTCGAAATGACTTCTCCATGCATTTTATGCATTGGTAAAAGCACTATGATGAAAAGTGTGATATGTTTTCAGGTATCTCCTATACTAATAGAGCCACATGCTCACCGGTTTGCCACATGATGTAGGCCTATGGACTGAACAAGAAACCACCAAAAATTTTAACCAGTCATCGTTCTCACAACACTGAGGACCAGTCATTCGAAATGACTTCTCCATGCATTTTATGCATTGGTAAAAGCACTATGATGAAAAGTGTGATATGTTTTCAGGTATCTCCTATACTAATAGAGCCACATGCTCACCGGTTTGCCACATGATGTAGGCCTATGGACTGAACAAGAAACCACCAAAAATTTTAACCAGTCATCGTTCTCACAACACTGAGGACCAGTCATTCGAAATGACTTCTCCATGCATTTTATGCATTGGTAAAAGCACTATGATGAAAAGTGTGATATGTTTTCAGGTATCTCCTATACTAATAGAGCCACATGCTCACCGGTTTGCCACATGATGTAGGCCTATGGACTGAACAAGAAACCACCAAAAATTTTAACCAGTCATCGTTCTCACAACACTGAGGACCAGTCATTCGAAATGACTTCTCCATGCATTTTTTGGAAGTGCATTTGAACAGCAAGGTTGATTGCTGTTGAGGGGAACTAGGAAAAAAAAAAAAAAAATCTCTATATATCTTCAGCAGAGCGAGTGTGAGCGAGCTGAGTGTGGCCTGAGTGTAAGTGTGGACGGCGGTAAGTGTGACTTGTGATTCAGTGACTTTGGAGTCAGGGAGTTTTCAGGGGAGGATTTACTGAATTGCTGTCTGATTTTTATTAATACTTTGTATTTATTTATTTTTTTATTGAACTGTTCTGTCTGGTGCAATCCCCATTAGGAAATGTGCTCCACGATTGTTAATGCCATCCAGTGCACATCTTGCCACATGTATGCAGTCCTTGAGCAGCCGATCGAGGGTGCATACTGCTGTGCGAGATGTGAGCACGTTGTGCATTTGGAAACCCAGATTCTGACTCTAAATGTGCAGCTGGCAACACTGAGATCCATAGACAACATGGAGAGGAGTCTTCTGCTCACGGAGCAGACGCTCAATGGGACAGATGAGGGGGGGGATGGTGGGATGGAGCTGCAGGACAATGAAGTAGCAAGCTGGGTGACAGTTAGGAAGCGGGGTAGAGGGAAGAGTGCCAGGGAGGCTAGTCCTGATCTGGAACACCCCAATAAGTTTGCTAAGTTGGCAGATGAGGGGGGTGCCAGTACAGGGTTAGCACTGCTGCAGCCAGGCATGTCCTCTGAAAGCCGGAGGAGTGACTGCTCCAGTAAGGAGGGAAATAGGAGAGCAGGGCAGGCCAGACAGGTGCTGGTAGTGGGCGACTCAATTATTAGGGGAACAGATAGGGCAATCTGTCACAAAGACAGGGATCGTCGAACGGTGTGCTGCCTACCTGGCGCTCGAGTCCGACACATCGCTGATCGGGTGGACAGATTATTGGGAGGGGCTGGTGAGGACCCAGCGGTCATGGTGCACATTGGCACTAATGACAAAGTTAGAGGTAGGTGGAAGGTCCTTAAAGATGATTTCAGGGAATTAGGCTGCAAGCTGAAAGCAAGGACCTCCAACGTGGTATTTTCCGAAATACTGCCGGTACCACGTGCCACGCCAGAGAGGCAACGGGAGATTAGGGAGGTTAATAAGTGGCTCAAGAATTGGTGTAGGAAAGAGGGGTTTGGGTTCCTGCAGAACTGGGCCGACTTCTCAGTTGGCTACAGGCTCTACGCTAGGGACGGGCTGCACCTCAATGGGGAGGGTGCAGCTGTGCTGGGGGAGAGAATGGCTAGAAGGTTGGAGGAGTGTTTAAACTAGGAATTGGGGGGGAGGGTATTCATTTTATAGGAGGGGAAGATAGTGCAGACAGAGTCCTGGGCACAAATAAGGAAGTTGGGGGTGGCGGTGGCATGGGGGGTGGGGTCAGAACAGTTAATAATTTAAGAAATAGAAGTACAGAGAGGAACATAAAGTGCATGTATACTAATGCCAGAAGCCTCGCCAACAAAATGGACGAATTAGAACTAATGTTGTTGGAGCATAATTATGACATGGTGGGGATATCAGAAACGTGGCTGGATGAGAGCCATGACTGGGCTGTTAACTTGCAGGGCTATAGCCTGTTCAGAAATGACCGTACAGATAAGCGAGGGGGAGGGGTGTGTCTGTATGTAAAATCATCCTTAAAACCCATCCTGCGCGATAATATAGGTGAATTTAATGAAAATGTAGAATCCCTGTGGGTGGAGATAAGGGGAGGGGGAAAAAATAATAAATTACTGATAGGGGTTTGTTATAAATCTCCAAAAATAATGGAAGCAATGGAGAATATCCTCGTAAAGCAAATAGATGAAGCTGCGACTCAAGGAGAAGTCATTATTATGGGGGACTTCAACTACCCTGAAATAGATTGGGGAACAGAAACCTGCAGTTCCAGCAAAGGTAATCGGTTTTTGACAATTATGAGAGACAATTACCTTTCACAACTGGTTCAGGACCCAACAAGAAGGGGGGCACTGCTAGACCTAATATTAACCAACAGGCCAGACCGCATATCAAATATAAGGGTTGGGGGTTACTTGGGAAATAGCGATCACAAAATAATAAGTTTTCATGTATCCTTTAAAAAGATGTGTAGTAGAGGGGTTACAAGGACACTAAACTTCAGGAGGGCAAATTTCCAAAGGATGAGAGAGGATCTTGGTGCAATTAACTGGGACGATATCCTGAGACACAAAAATACACAGAGAAAATGGGAGACGTTTATTAGCATCCTGGATAGGACCTGTGCACAGTATATACCGTATGGGAATAAACATACTAGAAATAGGAGGAAACCAATATGGCTAAATAGAGCTGTAAGGGGCGCAATAAGGGACAAAAAGAAAGCATTTAGAGAATTAAAGGAAGTAGGTAGTGAGGAGGCATTAAATAAATACAGAAAATTAAATAAATTCTGTAAAAAGCAAATCAAGGCAGCAAAGATTGAGACAGAGAGACTCATTGCCAGAGAGAGTAAAAATAATCCTAAAATATTCTTTAACTACATAAATAGTAAGAAACTAAAAAATGATAGTGTTGGCCCCCTTAAAAATAGTCTGGGTGAGAAGGTGGATGAGGATGAGGAAAAAGCCAATATGCTAAATGACTTTTTTTCATCAGTATTTACACAAGAAAATCCCATGGCAGACAAAATGTCTAGTGATAAAAATTCCCAATTAAATGTCACCTGCTTAACCCAGCAGGAAGTGCGGCGGCGTCTAAAAATCACTAAAATTGACAAATCTCCGGGCCCGGATGGGATACACCCTCGAGTACTGCAGGAATTAAGTACAGTCATTGATAGACCATTATTTTTAATATTTAAAGACTCCATAATAACAGGGTCTGTGCCACAGGACTGGCGTATAGCAAATGTGGTGCCAATATTCAAAAAGGGAACAAAAACTGAACTCGGAAACTATAGGCCAGTAAGCTTAACCTCTACTGTGGGTAAAATCCTGGAGGGCATTCTAAGGGACGCTATACTGGAGTATCTGAAGAGGAATAACCTCATGACCCAGTATCAGCACGGGTTTACTAGGGACCGTTCATGTCAGACTAATTTGATCAGTTTCTATGAAGAGGTAAGTTCCGGATTGGACCAAGGGAACCCAGTGGATGTAGTGTATATGGACTTTTCAAAAGCTTTTGATACGGTGCCACACAAAAGGTTGATACATAAAATGAGAATAATGGGGATAGGGGAAAATATGTGCAAGTGGGTTGAGAGCTGGCTCAGGGATAGGAAACAAAGGGTGGTTATTAATGGAGCACACTCAGACAGGGTAGCGGTTAGCAGTGGGGTACCACAGGGGTCAGTATTGGGCCCTCTTCTTTTTAACATATTTATTAATGACCTTGTAGGGGGCCTTCAGAGTAGAATTTCAATATTTGCAGATGACACTAAACTCTGCAGGGTAATCAATACAGAGGAGGACAATTTTATATTACAGGATGATTTATGTAAACTAGAAGCTTGGGCTGATAAATGGCAAATGAGCTTTAATGGGGATAAATGTAAGGTCATGCACTTGGGTAGAAGTAATAAGATGTATACTTATGTGCTTAATTCTAAAACTCTGGGCAAAACCGTCAATGAAAAAGACCTGGGTGTATGGGTGGATGACAAACTTAAATTCAGTGGCCAGTGTCAGGCAGCTGCTACAAAGGCAAATAAAATAATGGGATGCATTAAAAGAGGCATAGATGCTCATGAGGAGAATATAATTTTACCTCTATACAAGTCACTAGTTCGACCACACTTAGAATACTGTGCACAGTTCTGGTCTCCGGTGTATAAGAAAGACATAGCTGAACTGGAGCGGGTGCAGAGAAGAGCGACCAAGGTTATTAGAGGACTGGGGGGTCTGCAATACCAAGATAGGTTATTACACTTGGGGCTATTTAGTTTGGAAAAACGAAGACTAAGGGGTGATCTCATTTTAATGTATAAATATATGAGGGGACAGTACAAAGACCTTTCTGATGATCTTTTTAATCATAGACCTGAAACAGGGACAAGGGGGCATCCTCTGCGGTTGGAGGAAAAAAGGTTTAAGCATAATAACAGACACGGATTCTTTACTGTAAGAGCAGTGAGACTATGGAACTCTCTGCCGTATGATGTTGTAATGAGTGATTCATTACTTAAATTTAAGAGGGGACTGGATACCTTTCTGGAAAAGTATAATGTTACAGGGTATATACACTAGATTCCTTGATAGGGCGTTGATCCAGGGAACTAGTCTGATTGCCGTATGTGGAGTCGGGAAGGAATTTTTTTCCCCAATGTGGAGCTTACTCTTTGCACATGGGTTTTTTTTGCCTTCCTCTGGATCAACATGTTAGGGCATGTTAGGTTAGGCTATGGGTTGAACTAGATGGACATATAGTCTTCCTTCAACCTTAATAACTATGTAACTATGTAACTATGTAAAAGCACTATGATGAAAAGTGGGATATGTTTTCAGGTATCTCCTATACTAATAGAGCCACATGCTCACCGGTTTGCCACATGATGTAGGCCTATGGACTGAACAAGAAACCACCAAAAATTTTAACCAGTCATCGTTCTCACAACACTGAGGACCAGTCATTCGAAATGACTTCTCCATGCATTTTATGCATTGGTAAAAGCACTATGATGAAAAGTGTGATATGTTTTCAGGTATCTCCTATACTAATAGAGCCACATGCTCACCGGTTTGCCACATGATGTAGGCCTATGGACTGAACAAGAAACCACCAAAAATTTTAACCAGTCATCGTTCTCACAACACTGAGGACCAGTCATTCGAAATGACTTCTCCATGCATTTTATGCATTGGTAAAAGCACTATGATGAAAAGTGTGATATGTTTTCAGGTATCTCCTATACTAATAGAGCCACATGCTCACCGGTTTGCCACATGATGTAGGCCTATGGACTGAACAAGAAACCACCAAAAATTTTAACCAGTCATCGTTCTCACAACACTGAGGACCAGTCATTCGAAATGACTTCTCCATGCATTTTATGCATTGGTAAAAGCACTATGATGAAAAGTGTGATATATTTTCAGGTATCTCCTATACTAATAGAGCCACATGCTCACCGGTTTGCCACATGATGTAGGCCTATGGACTGAACAAGAAACCACCAAAAATATTAACCAGTCATCGTTCTCACAACACTGAGGACCAGTCATTCGAAATGACTTCTCCATGCATTTTATGCATTGGTAAAAGCACTATGATGAAAAGTGTGATATGTTTTCAGGTATCTCCTATACTAATAGAGCCACATGCTCACCGGTTTGCCACATGATGTAGGCCTATGGACTGAACAAGAAACCACCAAAAATTTTAACCAGTCATCGTTCTCACAACACTGAGGACCAGTCATTCGAAATGACTTCTCCATGCATTTTATGCATTGGTAAAAGCACTATGATGAAAAGTGTGATATGTTTTCAGGTATCTCCTATACTAATAGAGCCACATGCTCACCGGTTTGCCACATGATGTAGGCCTATGGACTGAACAAGAAACCACCAAAAATTTTAACCAGTCATCGTTCTCACAACACTGAGGACCAGTCATTCGAAATGACTTCTCCATGCATTTTATGCATTGGTAAAAGCACTATGATGAAAAGTGTGATATGTTTTCAGGTATCTCCTATACTAATAGAGCCACATGCTCACCGGTTTACCACATGATGCAGGCCTATGGACTGAACAAGAAACCACCAAAAATTTTAACCAGTCATCGTTCTCACAACACTGAGGACCAGTCATTCGAAATGACTTCTCCATGCATTTTATGCATTGGTAAAAGCACTATGATGAAAAGTGTGATATGTTTTCAGGTATCTCCTATACTAATAGAGCCACATGCTCACCGGTTTACCACATGATGCAGGCCTATGGACTGAACAAGAAACCACCAAAAATTTTAACCAGTCATCGTTCTCACAACACTGAGGACCAGTCATTCGAAATGACTTCTCCATGCATTTTATGCATTGGCAAAAGCACTATGATGAAAAGTGTGATATGTTTTCAGGTATCTCCTATACTAATAGAGCCACATGCTCACCGGTTTGCCACATGATGTAGGCCTATGGAGTGAACAAGAAACCACCAAAAATTTTAACCAGTCATCGTTCTCACAACACTGAGGACCAGTCATTCGAAATGACTTCTCCATGCATTTTATGCATTGGCAAAAGCACTATGATGAAAAGTGGGATATGTTTTCAGGTATCTCCTATACTAATAGAGCCACATGCTCACCGGTTTGCCACATGATGTAGGCCTATGGACTGAACAAGAAACCACCAAAAATTTTAACCAGTCATCGTTCTCACAACACTGAGGACCAGTCATTCGAAATGACTTCTCCATGCATTTTTTGCATTGGTAAAAGCACTATGATGAAAAGTGTGATATGTTTTCAGGTATCTCCTATACTAATAGAGCCACATGCTCACCGGTTGGCCACATGATGTAGGCCTATGGACTGAACAAGAAACCATCAAAAATTTTAACCAGTCATCGTCCTCACAACACTGAGGACCAGTCATTCGAAATGACTTCTCCATGCATTTTATGCATTGGTAAAAGCACTATGATGAAAAGTGTGATATGTTTTCAGGTATCTCCTATACTAATAGAGCCACATGCTCACCGGTTTGCCACATGATGTAGGCCTATGGACTGAACAAGAAACCACCAAAAATTTTAACCAGTCATCGTTCTCACAACACTGAGGACCAGTCATTCGAAATGACTTCTCCATGCATTTTATGCATTGGTAAAAGCACTATGATGAAAAGTGGGATATGTTTTCAGGTATCTCCTATACTAATAGAGCCACATGCTCACCGGTTTGCCACATGATGTAGGCCTATGGACTGAACAAGAAACCACCAAAAATTTTAACCAGTCATCGTTCTCACAACACTGAGGACCAGTCATTCGAAATGACTTCTCCATGCATTTTATGCATTGGTAAAAGCACTATGATGAAAAGTGTGATATGTTTTCAGGTATCTCCTATACTAATAGAGCCACATGCTCACCGGTTTGCCACATGATGTAGGCCTATGGACTGAACAAGAAACCACCAAAAATTTTAACCAGTCATCGTTCTCACAACACTGAGGACCAGTCATTCGAAATGACTTCTCCATGCATTTTATGCATTGGTAAAAGCACTATGATGAAAAGTGTGATATGTTTTCAGGTATCTCCTATACTAATAGAGCCACATGCTCACCGGTTTACCACATGATGCAGGCCTATGGACTGAACAAGAAACCACCAAAAATTTTAACCAGTCATCGTTCTCACAACACTGAGGACCAGTCATTCGAAATGACTTCTCCATGCATTTTATGCATTGGTAAAAGCACTATGATGAAAAGTGTGATATGTTTTCAGGTATCTCCTATACTAATAGAGCCACATGCTCACCGGTTTACCACATGATGCAGGCCTATGGACTGAACAAGAAACCACCAAAAATTTTAACCAGTCATCGTTCTCACAACACTGAGGACCAGTCATTCGAAATGACTTCTCCATGCATTTTATGCATTGGCAAAAGCACTATGATGAAAAGTGTGATATGTTTTCAGGTATCTCCTATACTAATAGAGCCACATGCTCACCGGTTTGCCACATGATGTAGGCCTATGGAGTGAACAAGAAACCACCAAAAATTTTAACCAGTCATCGTTCTCACAACACTGAGGACCAGTCATTCGAAATGACTTCTCCATGCATTTTATGCATTGGCAAAAGCACTATGATGAAAAGTGGGATATGTTTTCAGGTATCTCCTATACTAATAGAGCCACATGCTCACCGGTTTGCCACATGATGTAGGCCTATGGACTGAACAAGAAACCACCAAAAATTTTAACCAGTCATCGTTCTCACAACACTGAGGACCAGTCATTCGAAATGACTTCTCCATGCATTTTTTGCATTGGTAAAAGCACTATGATGAAAAGTGTGATATGTTTTCAGGTATCTCCTATACTAATAGAGCCACATGCTCACCGGTTGGCCACATGATGTAGGCCTATGGACTGAACAAGAAACCATCAAAAATTTTAACCAGTCATCGTCCTCACAACACTGAGGACCAGTCATTCGAAATGACTTCTCCATGCATTTTATGCATTGGTAAAAGCACTATGATGAAAAGTGTGATATGTTTTCAGGTATCTCCTATACTAATAGAGCCACATGCTCACCGGTTTGCCACATGATGTAGGCCTATGGACTGAACAAGAAACCACCAAAAATTTTAACCAGTCATCGTTCTCACAACACTGAGGACCAGTCATTCGAAATGACTTCTCCATGCATTTTATGCATTGGTAAAAGCACTATGATGAAAAGTGGGATATGTTTTCAGGTATCTCCTATACTAATAGAGCCACATGCTCACCGGTTTGCCACATGATGTAGGCCTATGGACTGAACAAGAAACCACCAAAAATTTTAACCAGTCATCGTTCTCACAACACTGAGGACCAGTCATTCGAAATGACTTCTCCATGCATTTTATGCATTGGTAAAAGCACTATGATGAAAAGTGTGATATGTTTTCAGGTATCTCCTATACTAATAGAGCCACATGCTCACCGGTTTGCCACATGATGTAGGCCTATGGACTGAACAAGAAACCACCAAAAATTTTAACCAGTCATCGTTCTCACAACACTGAGGACCAGTCATTCGAAATGACTTCTCCATGCATTTTATGCATTGGTAAAAGCACTATGATGAAAAGTGTGATATGTTTTTCAGGTATCTCCTATACTAATAGAGCCACATGCTCACCGGTTTGCCACATGATGTAGGCCTATGGACTGAACAAGAAACCACCAAAAATTTTAACCAGTCATCGTTCTCACAACACTGAGGACCAGTCATTCGAAATGACTTCTCCATGCATTTTATGCATTGGTAAAAGCACTATGATGAAAAGTGTGATATGTTTTCAGGTATCTCCTATACTAATAGAGCCACATGCTCACCGGTTTGCCACATGATGTAGGCCTATGGACTGAACAAGAAACCACCAAAAATTTTAACCAGTCATCGTTCTCACAACACTGAGGACCAGTCATTCGAAATGACTTCTCCATGCATTTTATGCATTGGTAAAAGCACTATGATGAAAAGTGTGATATGTTTTCAGGTATCTCCTATACTAATAGAGCACATGCTCACCGGTTTGCCACATGATGTTAGGCCTATGGACTGAACAAGAAACCATCAAAAATTTTAACCAGTCATCGTTCTCACAACACTGAGGACCAGTCATTCGAAATGACTTCTCCATGCATTTTATGCGATTGGTAAAAGCACTATGATGAAAAGTGTGATATGTTTTCAGGTATCTCCTATACTAATAGAGCCACATGCTCACCGGTTTGCCACATGATGTAGGCCTATGGACTGAACAAGAACCACCAAAAATTTTAACCAGTCATCGTTCTCACAACACTGAGGACCAGTCATTCGAAATGACTTCTCCATGCATTTTATGCATTGGTAAAAGCACTATGTGAAAAGTGGGGATATGTTTTCAGGTATCTCCTATACTAATAGAGCCACATGCTCACCGGTTTGCCACATGATGTAGGCCTATGGACTGAACAAGAAACCACCAAAATTTTAACCAGTCATCGTTCTCACAACACTGAGGACCAGTCCATTCGAAATGACTTCTCCATGCATTTTATGCATTGGTAAAAGCACTATGATGAAAGTGTGATATGTTTTCAGGTATCTCCTATACTAATAGAGCCACATGCTCACCGGTTTGCCACATGATGTAGGCCTATGGACTGAACAAGAAACCACCAAAAATTTTAACCAGTCATCGTTCTCACAACACTGAGGACCAGTCATTCGAAATGACTTCTCCATGCATTTTATGCATTGTAAAAGCACTATGATGAAAAGTGTGATATGTTTTCAGGTATCTCCTATACTAATAGAGCCACATGCTCACCGGTTTGCCACATGATGTAGGCCTATGGACTGAACAAGAAACCACCAAAAATTTTAACCAGTCATCGTCTCACAACACTGAGGACCAGTCATTCGAAATGACTTCTCCATGCATTTTATGCATTGGTAAAAGCACTATGATGAAAAGTGTGATATGTTTTCAGGTATCTCCTATACTAATAGAGCCACATGCTCACCGGTTTGCCACATGATGTAGGCCTATGGACTGACAAGAAACCACCAAAAATTTTAACCAGTCATCGTTCTCACAACACTGAGGACCAGTCATTCGAAATGACTTCTCCATGCATTTTATGCATTGGTAAAAGCACTATGATGAAAAGTGTGATATGTTTTCAGGTATCTCCTATACTAATAGAGCCACATGCTCACCGGTTTGCCACATGATGTAGGCCTATGGACTGAACAAGAAACCACCAAAAATTTTAACCAGTCATCGTCTCACAACACTGGAGGACCAGTCATTCGAAATTACTTCTCCATGCATTTTATGCATTGGTAAAAGCACTATGATGAAAAGTGTGATATGTTTTCAGGTATCTCCTATACTAATAGAGCCACATGCTCACCGGTTTGCCACATGATGTAGGCCTATGGACTGAACAAGAAACCACCAAAAATTTTAACCAGTCATCGTTCTCACAACACTGAGGACCAGTCATTCGAAATGACTTCTCCATGCATTTTATGCATTGGTAAAAGCACTATGATGAAAAGTGTGATATGTTTTCAGGTATCTCCTATACTAATAGAGCCACATGCTCACCGGTTTGCCACATGATGTAGGCCTATGGACTGAACAAGAAACCACCAAAAATTTTAACCAGTCATCGTTCTCACAACACTGAGGACCAAGTCATTCGAAATGACTTCTCCATGCATTTTATGCATTGGTAAAAGCACTATGATGAAAAGTGTGATATGTTTTCAGGTATCTCCTATACTAATAGAGCCACATGCTCACCGGTTTGCCACATGATGTAGGCCTATGGACTGAACAAGAAACCACCAAAAATTTTAACCAGTCATCGTCCTCACAACACTGAGGACCAGTCATTCGAAATGACTTCTCCATGCATTTTATGCATTGGTAAAAGCACTATGATGAAAAGTGTGATATGTTTTCAGGTATCTCCTATACTAATAGAGCCACATGCTCACCGGTTTGCCACATGATGTAGGCCTATGGACTGAACAAGAAACCACAAAAATTTTAACCAGTCATCGTCCTCACAACACTGAGGGACCAGTCATTCGAAATGACTTCTCCATGCATTTTATGCATTGGTAAAAAGCACTATGATGAAAAGTGTGATATGAATCTAGAAAGTGATATGTTTTCAGGTATCTCCTATACTAATAGAGCCACATGCTCACCGTTTGCCACATGATGTAGGCCTATGGACTGAACAAGAAACCACCAAAAATTTTAACCAGTCATCGTCCTCACAACACTGAGGACCAGTCATTCGAAATGACTTCTCCATGCATTTTATGCATTTGTAAAAGCACTATGATGAAAAGTGTGATATGTTTTCAGGTATCTCCTATACTAATAGAGCCACATGCTCACCGGTTTGCCACATGATGTAGGCCTATGGACTGAACAAGAAACCACCAAAAATTTTAACCAGTCATCGTCCTCACAACACTGAGGACCAGTCATTCGAAATGACTTCTCCATGCATTTTATGCATTGGTAAAAGCACTATGATGAAAAGTGTGATATGTTTTCAGGTATCTCCTATACTAATAGAGCCACATGCTCACCTCGTTTGCCACATGATGTAGGCCTATGGACTGAACAAGAAACCACCAAAATTTTAACCAGTCATCGTTCCTCACAACACTGAGGACCAGTCATTCGAAATGACTTCTCCATGCATTTTATGCATTGGTAAAAGCACTATGATGAAAAGTGTGATATGTTTTCAGGTATCTCCTATACTAATAGAGCACATGCTCACCGGTTTGCCACATGATGTAGGCCTATGGACTGAACCAGAAACCACCAAAAATTTTAACCAGTCATCGTTCTCACAACACTGAGGAACCAGTCATTCGAAATGACTTCTCCATGCATTTTATGCATTGGTAAAAGCACTATGATGAAAAGTGTGATATGTTTTCAGGTATCTCCTATACTAATAGAGCCACATGCTCACCGGTTTGCCACATGATGTAGGCCTATGGACTGAACAAGAAACCACCAAAAATTTTAACCAGTCATCGTTCTCACAACACTGAGGACCAGTCATTCGAAAATGACTTCTCCATGCATTTTATGCATTGGTAAAAGCACTATGATGAAAAGTGTGATATGTTTTCAGGTATCTCCTATACTAATAGAGCCACATGCTCACCGGTTTGCCACATGATGTAGGCCTATGGACTGAACAAGAAACCACCAAAAATTTTAACCAGTCATCGTTCTCACAACACTGAGGACCAGTCATTCGAATGACTTCTCCATGCATTTTATGCATTGGTAAAAGCACTATGATGAAAAGTGTGATATGTTTTCAGGTATCTCCTATACTAATAGAGCCACATGCTCACCGGTTTGCCACATGATGTAGGCCTATGGACTGAACAAGAAACCACCAAAAATTTTAACCAGTCATCGTTCTCACAACACTGAGGACCAGTCATTCGAAATGACTTCTCCATGCATTTTATGCATTGGTAAAAGCACTATGATGAAAAGTGTGATATGTTTTCAGGTATCTCCTATACTAATAGAGCCACATGCTCACCGGTTTGCCACATGATGTAGGCCTATGGACTGAACAAGAAACCACCAAAAATTTTAACCAGTCATCGTTCTCACAACACTGAGGACCAGTCATTCGAAATGACTTCTCCATGCATTTTATGCATTGGTAAAAGCACTATGATGAAAAGTGTGATATGTTTTCAGGTATCTCCTATACTAATAGAGCCACATGCTCACCGGTTTGCCACATGATGTAGGCCTATGGACTGAACAAGAAACCACCAAAAATTTTAACCAGTCATCGTTCTCACAACACTGAGGACCAGTCATTCGAAATGACTTCTCCATGCATTTTATGCATTGGTAAAAGCACTATGATGAAAAGTGTGATATGTTTTCAGGTATCTCCTATACTAATAGAGCCACATGCTCACCGGTTTGCCACATGATGTAGGCCTATGGACTGAACAAGAAACCACCAAAAATTTTAACCAGTCATCGTTCTCACAACACTGAGGACCAGTCATTCGAAATGACTTCTCCATGCATTTTATGCATTGGTAAAAGCACTATGATGAAAAGTGTGATATGTTTTCAGGTATCTCCTATACTAATAGAGCCACATGCTCACCGGTTTGCCACATGATGTAGGCCTATGGACTGAACAAGAAACCACCAAAAATTTTAACCAGTCATCGTTCTCACAACACTGAGGACCAGTCATTCGAAATGACTTCTCCATGCATTTTATGCATTGGTAAAAGCACTATGATGAAAAGTGTGATATGTTTTCAGGTATCTCCTATACTAATAGAGCCACATGCTCACCGGTTTGCCACATGATGTAGGCCTATGGACTGAACAAGAAACCACCAAAAATTTTAACCAGTCATCGTTCTCACAACACTGAGGACCAGTCATTCGAAATGACTTCTCCATGCATTTTATGCATTGGTAAAAGCACTATGATGAAAAGTGTGATATGTTTTCAGGTATCTCCTATACTAATAGAGCCACATGCTCACCGGTTTGCCACATGATGTAGGCCTATGGACTGAACAAGAAACCACCAAAAATTTTAACCAGTCATCGTTCTCACAACACTGAGGACCAGTCATTCGAAATGACTTCTCCATGCATTTTATGCATTGGTAAAAGCACTATGATGAAAAGTGTGATATGTTTTCAGGTATCTCCTATACTAATAGAGCCACATGCTCACCGGTTTGCCACATGATGTAGGCCTATGGACTGAACAAGAAACCACCAAAAATTTTAACCAGTCATCGTTCTCACAACACTGAGGACCAGTCATTCGAAATGACTTCTCCATGCATTTTATGCATTGGTAAAAGCACTATGATGAAAAGTGTGATATGTTTTCAGGTATCTCCTATACTAATAGAGCCACATGCTCACCGGTTTGCCACATGATGTAGGCCTATGGACTGAACAAGAAACCACCAAAAATTTTAACCAGTCATCGTTCTCACAACACTGAGGACCAGTCATTCGAAATGACTTCTCCATGCATTTTATGCATTGGTAAAAGCACTATGATGAAAAGTGTGATATGTTTTCAGGTATCTCCTATACTAATAGAGCCACATGCTCACACGGTTTGCCACATGATGTAGGCCTATGGACTGAACAAGAAACCACCAAAAATTTTAACTCAGTCATCGTTCTCACAACACTGAGGACCAGTCATTCGAAATGACTTCTCCATGCATTTTATGCATTGGTAAAAGCACTATGATGAAAAGTGTGATATGTTTTCAGGTATCTCCTATACTAATAGAGCCACATGCTCACCGGTTTGCCACATGATGTAGGCCTATGGACTGAACAAGAAACCACCAAAAATTTTAACCAGTCATCGTTCTCACAACACTGAGGACCAGTCATTCGAAATGACTTCTCCATGCATTTTATGCATTGGTAAAAGCACTATGATGAAAAGTGTGATATGTTTTCAGGTATCTCCTATACTAATAGAGCCACATGCTCACCGGTTTGCCACATGATGTAGGCCTATGGACTGAACAAGAAACCACCAAAAATTTTAACCAGTCATCGTTCTCACAACACTGAGGACCAGTCATTCGAAATGACTTCTCCATGCATTTTATGCATTGGTAAAAGCACTATGATGAAAAGTGTGATATGTTTTCAGGTATCTCCTATACTAATAGAGCCACATGCTCACCGGTTTGCCACATGATGTAGGCCTATGGACTGAACAAGAAACCACCAAAAATTTTAACCAGTCATCGTTCTCACAACACTGAGGACCAGTCATTCGAAATGACTTCTCCATGCATTTTATGCATTGGTAAAAGCACTATGATGAAAAGTGTGATATGTTTTCAGGTATCTCCTATACTAATAGAGCCACATGCTCACCGGTTTGCCACATGATGTAGGCCTATGGACTGAACAAGAAACCACCAAAAATTTTAACCAGTCATCGTTCTCACAACACTGAGGACCAGTCATTCGAAATGACTTCTCCATGCATTTTATGCATTGGTAAAAGCACTATGATGAAAAGTGTGATATGTTTTCAGGTATCTCCTATACTAATAGAGCCACATGCTCACCGGTTTGCCACATGATGTAGGCCTATGGACTGAACAAGAAACCACCAAAAATTTTAACCAGTCATCGTTCTCACAACACTGAGGACCAGTCATTCGAAATGACTTCTCCATGCATTTTATGCATTGGTAAAAGCACTATGATGAAAAGTGTGATATGTTTTCAGGTATCTCCTATACTAATAGAGCCACATGCTCACCGGTTTGCCACATGATGTAGGCCTATGGACTGAACAAGAAACCACCAAAAATTTTAACCAGTCATCGTTCTCACAACACTGAGGACCAGTCATTCGAAATGACTTCTCCATGCATTTTATGCATTGGTAAAAGCACTATGATGAAAAGTGTGATATGTTTTCAGGTATCTCCTATACTAATAGAGCCACATGCTCACCGGTTTGCCACATGATGTAGGCCTATGGACTGAACAAGAAACCACCAAAAATTTTAACCAGTCATCGTTCTCACAACACTGAGGACCAGTCATTCGAAATGACTTCTCCATGCATTTTATGCATTGGTAAAAGCACTATGATGAAAAGTGTGATATGTTTTCAGGTATCTCCTATACTAATAGAGCCACATGCTCACCGGTTTGCCACATGATGTAGGCCTATGGACTGAACAAGAAACCACCAAAAATTTTAACCAGTCATCGTTCTCACAACACTGAGGACCAGTCATTCGAAATGACTTCTCCATGCATTTTATGCATTGGTAAAAGCACTATGATGAAAAGTGTGATATGTTTTCAGGTATCTCCTATACTAATAGAGCCACATGCTCACCGGTTTGCCACATGATGTAGGCCTATGGACTGAACAAGAAACCACCAAAAATTTTAACCAGTCATCGTTCTCACAACACTGAGGACCAGTCATTCGAAATGACTTCTCCATGCATTTTATGCATTGGTAAAAGCACTATGATGAAAAGTGTGATATGTTTTCAGGTATCTCCTATACTAATAGAGCCACATGCTCACCGGTTTGCCACATGATGTAGGCCTATGGACTGAACAAGAAACCACCAAAAATTTTAACCAGTCATCGTTCTCACAACACTGAGGACCAGTCATTCGAAATGACTTCTCCATGCATTTTATGCATTGGTAAAAGCACTATGATGAAAAGTGTGATATGTTTTCAGGTATCTCCTATACTAATAGAGCCACATGCTCACCGGTTTGCCACATGATGTAGGCCTATGGACTGAACAAGAAACCACCAAAAATTTTAACCAGTCATCGTTCTCACAACACTGAGGACCAGTCATTCGAAATGACTTCTCCATGCATTTTATGCATTGGTAAAAGCACTATGATGAAAAGTGTGATATGTTTTCAGGTATCTCCTATACTAATAGAGCCACATGCTCACCGGTTTGCCACATGATGTAGGCCTATGGACTGAACAAGAAACCACCAAAAATTTTAACCAGTCATCGTTCTCACAACACTGAGGACCAGTCATTCGAAATGACTTCTCCATGCATTTTATGCATTGGTAAAAGCACTATGATGAAAAGTGTGATATGTTTTCAGGTATCTCCTATACTAATAGAGCCACATGCTCACCGGTTTGCCACATGATGTAGGCCTATGGACTGAACAAGAAACCACCAAAAATTTTAACCAGTCATCGTTCTCACAACACTGAGGACCAGTCATTCGAATGACTTCTCCATGCATTTTATGCATTGGTAAAAGCACTATGATGAAAAGTGTGATATGTTTTCAGGTATCTCCTATACTAATAGAGCCACATGCTCACCGGTTTGCCACATGATGTAGGCCTATGGACTGAACAAGAAACCACCAAAAATTTTAACCAGTCATCGTTCTCACAACACTGAGGACCAGTCATTCGAAATGACTTCTCCATGCATTTTATGCATTGGTAAAAGCACTATGATGAAAAGTGTGATATGTTTTCAGGTATCTCCTATACTAATAGAGCCACATGCTCACCGGTTTGCCACATGATGTAGGCCTATGGACTGAACAAGAAACCACCAAAAATTTTAACCAGTCATCGTTCTCACAACACTGAGGACCAGTCATTCGAAATGACTTCTCCATGCATTTTATGCATTGGTAAAAGCACTATGATGAAAAGTGTGATATGTTTTCAGGTATCTCCTATACTAATAGAGCCACATGCTCACCGGTTTGCCACATGATGTAGGCCTATGGACTGAACAAGAAACCACCAAAAATTTTAACCAGTCATCGTTCTCACAACACTGAGGACCAGTCATTCGAAATGACTTCTCCATGCATTTTATGCATTGGTAAAAGCACTATGATGAAAAGTGTGATATGTTTTCAGGTATCTCCTATACTAATAGAGCCACATGCTCACCGGTTTGCCACATGATGTAGGCCTATGGACTGAACAAGAAACCACCAAAAATTTTAACCAGTCATCGTTCTCACAACACTGAGGACCAGTCATTCGAAATGACTTCTCCATGCATTTTATGCATTGGTAAAAGCACTATGATGAAAAGTGTGATATGTTTTCAGGTATCTCCTATACTAATAGAGCCACATGCTCACCGGTTTGCCACATGATGTAGGCCTATGGACTGAACAAGAAACCACCAAAAATTTTAACCAGTCATCGTTCTCACAACACTGAGGACCAGTCATTCGAAATGACTTCTCCATGCATTTTATGCATTGGTAAAAGCACTATGATGAAAAGTGTGATATGTTTTCAGGTATCTCCTATACTAATAGAGCCACATGCTCACCGGTTTGCCACATGATGTAGGCCTATGGACTGAACAAGAAACCACCAAAAATTTTAACCAGTCATCGTTCTCACAACACTGAGGACCAGTCATTCGAAATGACTTCTCCATGCATTTTATGCATTGGTAAAAGCACTATGATGAAAAGTGTGATATGTTTTCAGGTATCTCCTATACTAATAGAGCCACATGCTCACCGGTTTGCCACATGATGTAGGCCTATGGACTGAACAAGAAACCACCAAAAATTTTAACCAGTCATCGTTCTCACAACACTGAGGACCAGTCATTCGAAATGACTTCTCCATGCATTTTATGCATTGGTAAAAGCACTATGATGAAAAGTGTGATATGTTTTCAGGTATCTCCTATACTAATAGAGCCACATGCTCACCGGTTTGCCACATGATGTAGGCCTATGGACTGAACAAGAAACCACCAAAAATTTTAACCAGTCATCGTTCTCACAACACTGAGGACCAGTCATTCGAAATGACTTCTCCATGCATTTTATGCATTGGTAAAAGCACTATGATGAAAAGTGTGATATGTTTTCAGGTATCTCCTATACTAATAGAGCCACATGCTCACCGGTTTGCCACATGATGTAGGCCTATGGACTGAACAAGAAACCACCAAAAATTTTAACCAGTCATCGTTCTCACAACACTGAGGACCAGTCATTCGAAATGACTTCTCCATGCATTTTATGCATTGGTAAAAGCACTATGATGAAAAGTGTGATATGTTTTCAGGTATCTCCTATACTAATAGAGCCACATGCTCACCGGTTTGCCACATGATGTAGGCCTATGGACTGAACAAGAAACCACCAAAAATTTTAACCAGTCATCGTTCTCACAACACTGAGGACCAGTCATTCGAAATGACTTCTCCATGCATTTTATGCATTGGTAAAAGCACTATGATGAAAAGTGTGATATGTTTTCAGGTATCTCCTATACTAATAGAGCCACATGCTCACCGGTTTGCCACATGATGTAGGCCTATGGACTGAACAAGAAACCACCAAAAATTTTAACCAGTCATCGTTCTCACAACACTGAGGACCAGTCATTCGAAATGACTTCTCCATGCATTTTATGCATTGGTAAAAGCACTATGATGAAAAGTGTGATATGTTTTCAGGTATCTCCTATACTAATAGAGCCACATGCTCACCGGTTTGCCACATGATGTAGGCCTATGGACTGAACAAGAAACCACCAAAAATTTTAACCAGTCATCGTTCTCACAACACTGAGGACCAGTCATTCGAAATGACTTCTCCATGCATTTTATGCATTGGTAAAAGCACTATGATGAAAAGTGTGATATGTTTTCAGGTATCTCCTATACTAATAGAGCCACATGCTCACCGGTTTGCCACATGATGTAGGCCTATGGACTGAACAAGAAACCACCAAAAATTTTAACCAGTCATCGTTCTCACAACACTGAGGACCAGTCATTCGAAATGACTTCTCCATGCATTTTATGCATTGGTAAAAGCACTATGATGAAAAGTGTGATATGTTTTCAGGTATCTCCTATACTAATAGAGCCACATGCTCACCGGTTTGCCACATGATGTAGGCCTATGGACTGAACAAGAAACCACCAAAAATTTTAACCAGTCATCGTTCTCACAACACTGAGGACCAGTCATTCGAAATGACTTCTCCATGCATTTTATGCATTGGTAAAAGCACTATGATGAAAAGTGTGATATGTTTTCAGGTATCTCCTATACTAATAGAGCCACATGCTCACCGGTTTGCCACATGATGTAGGCCTATGGACTGAACAAGAAACCACCAAAAATTTTAACCAGTCATCGTTCTCACAACACTGAGGACCAGTCATTCGAAATGACTTCTCCATGCATTTTATGCATTGGTAAAAGCACTATGATGAAAAGTGTGATATGTTTTCAGGTATCTCCTATACTAATAGAGCCACATGCTCACCGGTTTGCCACATGATGTAGGCCTATGGACTGAACAAGAAACCACCAAAAATTTTAACCAGTCATCGTTCTCACAACACTGAGGACCAGTCATTCGAAATGACTTCTCCATGCATTTTATGCATTGGTAAAAGCACTATGATGAAAAGTGTGATATGTTTTCAGGTATCTCCTATACTAATAGAGCCACATGCTCACCGGTTTGCCACATGATGTAGGCCTATGGACTGAACAAGAAACCACCAAAAATTTTAACCAGTCATCGTTCTCACAACACTGAGGACCAGTCATTCGAAATGACTTCTCCATGCATTTTATGCATTGGTAAAAGCACTATGATGAAAAGTGTGATATGTTTTCAGGTATCTCCTATACTAATAGAGCCACATGCTCACCGGTTTGCCACATGATGTAGGCCTATGGACTGAACAAGAAACCACCAAAAATTTTAACCAGTCATCGTTCTCACAACACTGAGGACCAGTCATTCGAAATGACTTCTCCATGCATTTTATGCATTGGTAAAAGCACTATGATGAAAAGTGTGATATGTTTTCAGGTATCTCCTATACTAATAGAGCCACATGCTCACCGGTTTGCCACATGATGTAGGCCTATGGACTGAACAAGAAACCACCAAAAATTTTAACCAGTCATCGTTCTCACAACACTGAGGACCAGTCATTCGAAATGACTTCTCCATGCATTTTATGCATTGGTAAAAGCACTATGATGAAAAGTGTGATATGTTTTCAGGTATCTCCTATACTAATAGAGCCACATGCTCACCGGTTTGCCACATGATGTAGGCCTATGGACTGAACAAGAAACCACCAAAAATTTTAACCAGTCATCGTTCTCACAACACTGAGGACCAGTCATTCGAAATGACTTCTCCATGCATTTTATGCATTGGTAAAAGCACTATGATGAAAAGTGTGATATGTTTTCAGGTATCTCCTATACTAATAGAGCCACATGCTCACCGGTTTGCCACATGATGTAGGCCTATGGACTGAACAAGAAACCACCAAAAATTTTAACCAGTCATCGTTCTCACAACACTGAGGACCAGTCATTCGAAATGACTTCTCCATGCATTTTATGCATTGGTAAAAGCACTATGATGAAAAGTGTGATATGTTTTCAGGTATCTCCTATACTAATAGAGCCACATGCTCACCGGTTTGCCACATGATGTAGGCCTATGGACTGAACAAGAAACCACCAAAAATTTTAACCAGTCATCGTTCTCACAACACTGAGGACCAGTCATTCGAAATGACTTCTCCATGCATTTTATGCATTGGTAAAAGCACTATGATGAAAAGTGTGATATGTTTTCAGGTATCTCCTATACTAATAGAGCCACATGCTCACCGGTTTGCCACATGATGTAGGCCTATGGACTGAACAAGAAACCACCAAAAATTTTAACCAGTCATCGTTCTCACAACACTGAGGACCAGTCATTCGAAATGACTTCTCCATGCATTTTATGCATTGGTAAAAGCACTATGATGAAAAGTGTGATATGTTTTCAGGTATCTCCTATACTAATAGAGCCACATGCTCACCGGTTTGCCACATGATGTAGGCCTATGGACTGAACAAGAAACCACCAAAAATTTTAACCAGTCATCGTTCTCACAACACTGAGGACCAGTCATTCGAAATGACTTCTCCATGCATTTTATGCATTGGTAAAAGCACTATGATGAAAAGTGTGATATGTTTTCAGGTATCTCCTATACTAATAGAGCCACATGCTCACCGGTTTGCCACATGATGTAGGCCTATGGACTGAACAAGAAACCACCAAAAATTTTAACCAGTCATCGTTCTCACAACACTGAGGACCAGTCATTCGAAATGACTTCTCCATGCATTTTATGCATTGGTAAAAGCACTATGATGAAAAGTGTGATATGTTTTCAGGTATCTCCTATACTAATAGAGCCACATGCTCACCGGTTTGCCACATGATGTAGGCCTATGGACTGAACAAGAAACCACCAAAAATTTTAACCAGTCATCGTTCTCACAACACTGAGGACCAGTCATTCGAAATGACTTCTCCATGCATTTTATGCATTGGTAAAAGCACTATGATGAAAAGTGTGATATGTTTTCAGGTATCTCCTATACTAATAGAGCCACATGCTCACCGGTTTGCCACATGATGTAGGCCTATGGACTGAACAAGAAACCACCAAAAATTTTAACCAGTCATCGTTCTCACAACACTGAGGACCAGTCATTCGAAATGACTTCTCCATGCATTTTATGCATTGGTAAAAGCACTATGATGAAAAGTGTGATATGTTTTCAGGTATCTCCTATACTAATAGAGCCACATGCTCACCGGTTTGCCACATGATGTAGGCCTATGGACTGAACAAGAAACCACCAAAAATTTTAACCAGTCATCGTTCTCACAACACTGAGGACCAGTCATTCGAAATGACTTCTCCATGCATTTTATGCATTGGTAAAAGCACTATGATGAAAAGTGTGATATGTTTTCAGGTATCTCCTATACTAATAGAGCCACATGCTCACCGGTTTGCCACATGATGTAGGCCTATGGACTGAACAAGAAACCACCAAAAATTTTAACCAGTCATCGTTCTCACAACACTGAGGACCAGTCATTCGAAATGACTTCTCCATGCATTTTATGCATTGGTAAAAGCACTATGATGAAAAGTGTGATATGTTTTCAGGTATCTCCTATACTAATAGAGCCACATGCTCACCGGTTTGCCACATGATGTAGGCCTATGGACTGAACAAGAAACCACCAAAAATTTTAACCAGTCATCGTTCTCACAACACTGAGGACCAGTCATTCGAAATGACTTCTCCATGCATTTTATGCATTGGTAAAAGCACTATGATGAAAAGTGTGATATGTTTTCAGGTATCTCCTATACTAATAGAGCCACATGCTCACCGGTTTGCCACATGATGTAGGCCTATGGACTGAACAAGAAACCACCAAAAATTTTAACCAGTCATCGTTCTCACAACACTGAGGACCAGTCATTCGAAATGACTTCTCCATGCATTTTATGTTATGCATTGGTAAAAGCACTATGATGAAAAGTGTGATATGTTTTCAGGTATCTCCTATACTAATAGAGCCACATGCTCACCGGTTTGCCACATGATGTAGGCCTATGGACTGAACAAGAAACCACCAAAAATTTTAACCAGTCATCGTTCTCACAACACTGAGGACCAGTCATTCGAAATGACTTCTCCATGCATTTTATGCATTGGTAAAAGCACTATGATGAAAAGTGTGATATGTTTTCAGGTATCTCCTATACTAATAGAGCCACATGCTCACCGGTTTGCCACATGATGTAGGCCTATGGACTGAACAAGAAACCACCAAAAATTTTAACCAGTCATCGTTCTCACAACACTGAGGACCAGTCATTCGAAATGACTTCTCCATGCATTTTATGCATTGGTAAAAGCACTATGATGAAAAGTGTGATATGTTTTCAGGTATCTCCTATACTAATAGAGCCACATGCTCACCGGTTTGCCACATGATGTAGGCCTATGGACTGAACAAGAAACCACCAAAAATTTTAACCAGTCATCGTTCTCACAACACTGAGGACCAGTCATTCGAAATGACTTCTCCATGCATTTTATGCATTGGTAAAAGCACTATGATGAAAAGTGTGATATGTTTTCAGGTATCTCCTATACTAATAGAGCCACATGCTCACCGGTTTGCCACATGATGTAGGCCTATGGACTGAACAAGAAACCACCAAAAATTTTAACCAGTCATCGTTCTCACAACACTGAGGACCAGTCATTCGAAATGACTTCTCCATGCATTTTATGCATTGGTAAAAGCACTATGATGAAAAGTGTGATATGTTTTCAGGTATCTCCTATACTAATAGAGCCACATGCTCACCGGTTTGCCACATGATGTAGGCCTATGGACTGAACAAGAAACCACCAAAAATTTTAACCAGTCATCGTTCTCACAACACTGAGGACCAGTCATTCGAAATGACTTCTCCATGCATTTTATGCATTGGTAAAAGCACTATGATGAAAAGTGTGATATGTTTTCAGGTATCTCCTATACTAATAGAGCCACATGCTCACCGGTTTGCCACATGATGTAGGCCTATGGACTGAACAAGAAACCACCAAAAATTTTAACCAGTCATCGTTCTCACAACACTGAGGACCAGTCATTCGAAATGACTTCTCCATGCATTTTATGCATTGGTAAAAGCACTATGATGAAAAGTGTGATATGTTTTCAGGTATCTCCTATACTAATAGAGCCACATGCTCACCGGTTTGCCACATGATGTAGGCCTATGGACTGAACAAGAAACCACCAAAAATTTTAACCAGTCATCGTTCTCACAACACTGAGGACCAGTCATTCGAAATGACTTCTCCATGCATTTTATGCATTGGTAAAAGCACTATGATGAAAAGTGTGATATGTTTTCAGGTATCTCCTATACTAATAGAGCCACATGCTCACCGGTTTGCCACATGATGTAGGCCTATGGACTGAACAAGAAACCACCAAAAATTTTAACCAGTCATCGTTCTCACAACACTGAGGACCAGTCATTCGAAATGACTTCTCCATGCATTTTATGCATTGGTAAAAGCACTATGATGAAAAGTGTGATATGTTTTCAGGTATCTCCTATACTAATAGAGCCACATGCTCACCGGTTTGCCACATGATGTAGGCCTATGGACTGAACAAGAAACCACCAAAAATTTTAACCAGTCATCGTTCTCACAACACTGAGGACCAGTCATTCGAAATGACTTCTCCATGCATTTTATGCATTGGTAAAAGCACTATGATGAAAAGTGTGATATGTTTTCAGGTATCTCCTATACTAATAGAGCCACATGCTCACCGGTTTGCCACATGATGTAGGCCTATGGACTGAACAAGAAACCACCAAAAATTTTAACCAGTCATCGTTCTCACAACACTGAGGACCAGTCATTCGAAATGACTTCTCCATGCATTTTATGCATTGGTAAAAGCACTATGATGAAAAGTGTGATATGTTTTCAGGTATCTCCTATACTAATAGAGCCACATGCTCACACGGTGTTGCCACATGATGTAGGCCTATGGACTGAACAAGAAACCACCAAAAATTTTAACCAGTCATCGTTCTCACAACACTGAGGACCAGTCATTCGAAATGACTTCTCCATGCATTTTATGCATTGGTAAAAGCACTATGATGAAAAGTGTGATATGTTTTCAGGTATCTCCTATACTAATAGAGCCACATGCTCACCGGTTTGCCACATGATGTAGGCCTATGGACTGAACAAGAAACCACCAAAAATTTTAACCAGTCATCGTTCTCACAACACTGAGGACCAGTCATTCGAAATGACTTCTCCATGCATTTTATGCATTGGTAAAAGCACTATGATGAAAAGTGTGATATGTTTTCAGGTATCTCCTATACTAATAGAGCCACATGCTCACCGGTTTGCCACATGATGTAGGCCTATGGACTGAACAAGAAACCACCAAAAATTTTAACCAGTCATCGTTCTCACAACACTGAGGACCAGTCATTCGAAATGACTTCTCCATGCATTTTATGCATTGGTAAAAGCACTATGATGAAAAGTGTGATATGTTTTCAGGTATCTCCTATACTAATAGAGCCACATGCTCACCGGTTTGCCACATGATGTAGGCCTATGGACTGAACAAGAAACCACCAAAAATTTTAACCAGTCATCGTTCTCACAACACTGAGGACCAGTCATTCGAAATGACTTCTCCATGCATTTTATGCATTGGTAAAAGCACTATGATGAAAAGTGTGATATGTTTTCAGGTATCTCCTATACTAATAGAGCCACATGCTCACCGGTTTGCCACATGATGTAGGCCTATGGACTGAACAAGAAACCACCAAAAATTTTAACCAGTCATCGTTCTCACAACACTGAGGACCAGTCATTCGAAATGACTTCTCCATGCATTTTATGCATTGGTAAAAGCACTATGATGAAAAGTGTGATATGTTTTCAGGTATCTCCTATACTAATAGAGCCACATGCTCACCGGTTTGCCACATGATGTAGGCCTATGGACTGAACAAGAAACCACCAAAAATTTTAACCAGTCATCGTTCTCACAACACTGAGGACCAGTCATTCGAAATGACTTCTCCATGCATTTTATGCATTGGTAAAAGCACTATGATGAAAAGTGTGATATGTTTTCAGGTATCTCCTATACTAATAGAGCCACATGCTCACCGGTTTGCCACATGATGTAGGCCTATGGACTGAACAAGAAACCACCAAAAATTTTAACCAGTCATCGTTCTCACAACACTGAGGACCAGTCATTCGAAATGACTTCTCCATGCATTTTATGCATTGGTAAAAGCACTATGATGAAAAGTGTGATATGTTTTCAGGTATCTCCTATACTAATAGAGCCACATGCTCACCGGTTTGCCACATGATGTAGGCCTATGGACTGAACAAGAAACCACCAAAAATTTTAACCAGTCATCGTTCTCACAACACTGAGGACCAGTCATTCGAAATGACTTCTCCATGCATTTTATGCATTGGTAAAAGCACTATGATGAAAAGTGTGATATGTTTTCAGGTATCTCCTATACTAATAGAGCCACATGCTCACCGGTTTGCCACATGATGTAGGCCTATGGACTGAACAAGAAACCACCAAAAATTTTAACCAGTCATCGTTCTCACAACACTGAGGACCAGTCATTCGAAATGACTTCTCCATGCATTTTATGCATTGGTAAAAGCACTATGATGAAAAGTGTGATATGTTTTCAGGTATCTCCTATACTAATAGAGCCACATGCTCACCGGTTTGCCACATGATGTAGGCCTATGGACTGAACAAGAAACCACCAAAAATTTTAACCAGTCATCGTTCTCACAACACTGAGGACCAGTCATTCGAAATGACTTCTCCATGCATTTTATGCATTGGTAAAAGCACTATGATGAAAAGTGTGATATGTTTTCAGGTATCTCCTATACTAATAGAGCCACATGCTCACCGGTTTGCCACATGATGTAGGCCTATGGACTGAACAAGAAACCACCAAAAATTTTAACCAGTCATCGTTCTCACAACACTGAGGACCAGTCATTCGAAATGACTTCTCCATGCATTTTATGCATTGGTAAAAGCACTATGATGAAAAGTGTGATATGTTTTCAGGTATCTCCTATACTAATAGAGCCACATGCTCACCGGTTTGCCACATGATGTAGGCCTATGGACTGAACAAGAAACCACCAAAAATTTTAACCAGTCATCGTTCTCACAACACTGAGGACCAGTCATTCGAAATGACTTCTCCATGCATTTTATGCATTGGTAAAAGCACTATGATGAAAAGTGTGATATGTTTTCAGGTATCTCCTATACTAATAGAGCCACATGCTCACCGGTTTGCCACATGATGTAGGCCTATGGACTGAACAAGAAACCACCAAAAATTTTAACCAGTCATCGTTCTCACAACACTGAGGACCAGTCATTCGAAATGACTTCTCCATGCATTTTATGCATTGGTAAAAGCACTATGATGAAAAGTGTGATATGTTTTCAGGTATCTCCTATACTAATAGAGCCACATGCTCACCGGTTTGCCACATGATGTAGGCCTATGGACTGAACAAGAAACCACCAAAAATTTTAACCAGTCATCGTTCTCACAACACTGAGGACCAGTCATTCGAAATGACTTCTCCATGCATTTTATGCATTGGTAAAAGCACTATGATGAAAAGTGTGATATGTTTTCAGGTATCTCCTATACTAATAGAGCCACATGCTCACCGGTTTGCCACATGATGTAGGCCTATGGACTGAACAAGAAACCACCAAAAATTTTAACCAGTCATCGTTCTCACAACACTGAGGACCAGTCATTCGAAATGACTTCTCCATGCATTTTATGCATTGGTAAAAGCACTATGATGAAAAGTGTGATATGTTTTCAGGTATCTCCTATACTAATAGAGCCACATGCTCACCGGTTTGCCACATGATGTAGGCCTATGGACTGAACAAGAAACCACCAAAAATTTTAACCAGTCATCGTTCTCACAACACTGAGGACCAGTCATTCGAAATGACTTCTCCATGCATTTTATGCATTGGTAAAAGCACTATGATGAAAAGTGTGATATGTTTTCAGGTATCTCCTATACTAATAGAGCCACATGCTCACCGGTTTGCCACATGATGTAGGCCTATGGACTGAACAAGAAACCACCAAAAATTTTAACCAGTCATCGTTCTCACAACACTGAGGACCAGTCATTCGAAATGACTTCTCCATGCATTTTATGCATTGGTAAAAGCACTATGATGAAAAGTGTGATATGTTTTCAGGTATCTCCTATACTAATAGAGCCACATGCTCACCGGTTTGCCACATGATGTAGGCCTATGGACTGAACAAGAAACCACCAAAAATTTTAACCAGTCATCGTTCTCACAACACTGAGGACCAGTCATTCGAAATGACTTCTCCATGCATTTTATGCATTGGTAAAAGCACTATGATGAAAAGTGTGATATGTTTTCAGGTATCTCCTATACTAATAGAGCCACATGCTCACCGGTTTGCCACATGATGTAGGCCTATGGACTGAACAAGAAACCACCAAAAATTTTAACCAGTCATCGTTCTCACAACACTGAGGACCAGTCATTCGAAATGACTTCTCCATGCATTTTATGCATTGGTAAAAGCACTATGATGAAAAGTGTGATATGTTTTCAGGTATCTCCTATACTAATAGAGCCACATGCTCACCGGTTTGCCACATGATGTAGGCCTATGGACTGAACAAGAAACCACCAAAAATTTTAACCAGTCATCGTTCTCACAACACTGAGGACCAGTCATTCGAAATGACTTCTCCATGCATTTTATGCATTGGTAAAAGCACTATGATGAAAAGTGTGATATGTTTTCAGGTATCTCCTATACTAATAGAGCCACATGCTCACCGGTTTGCCACATGATGTAGGCCTATGGACTGAACAAGAAACCACCAAAAATTTTAACCAGTCATCGTTCTCACAACACTGAGGACCAGTCATTCGAAATGACTTCTCCATGCATTTTATGCATTGGTAAAAGCACTATGATGAAAAGTGTGATATGTTTTCAGGTATCTCCTATACTAATAGAGCCACATGCTCACCGGTTTGCCACATGATGTAGGCCTATGGACTGAACAAGAAACCACCAAAAATTTTAACCAGTCATCGTTCTCACAACACTGAGGACCAGTCATTCGAAATGACTTCTCCATGCATTTTATGCATTGGTAAAAGCACTATGATGAAAAGTGTGATATGTTTTCAGGTATCTCCTATACTAATAGAGCCACATGCTCACCGGTTTGCCACATGATGTAGGCCTATGGACTGAACAAGAAACCACCAAAAATTTTAACCAGTCATCGTTCTCACAACACTGAGGACCAGTCATTCGAAATGACTTCTCCATGCATTTTATGCATTGGTAAAAGCACTATGATGAAAAGTGTGATATGTTTTCAGGTATCTCCTATACTAATAGAGCCACATGCTCACCGGTTTGCCACATGATGTAGGCCTATGGACTGAACAAGAAACCACCAAAAATTTTAACCAGTCATCGTTCTCACAACACTGAGGACCAGTCATTCGAAATGACTTCTCCATGCATTTTATGCATTGGTAAAAGCACTATGATGAAAAGTGTGATATGTTTTCAGGTATCTCCTATACTAATAGAGCCACATGCTCACCGGTTTGCCACATGATGTAGGCCTATGGACTGAACAAGAAACCACCAAAAATTTTAACCAGTCATCGTTCTCACAACACTGAGGACCAGTCATTCGAAATGACTTCTCCATGCATTTTATGCATTGGTAAAAGCACTATGATGAAAAGTGTGATATGTTTTCAGGTATCTCCTATACTAATAGAGCCACATGCTCACCGGTTTGCCACATGATGTAGGCCTATGGACTGAACAAGAAACCACCAAAAATTTTAACCAGTCATCGTTCTCACAACACTGAGGACCAGTCATTCGAAATGACTTCTCCATGCATTTTATGCATTGGTAAAAGCACTATGATGAAAAGTGTGATATGTTTTCAGGTATCTCCTATACTAATAGAGCCACATGCTCACCGGTTTGCCACATGATGTAGGCCTATGGACTGAACAAGAAACCACCAAAAATTTTAACCAGTCATCGTTCTCACAACACTGAGGACCAGTCATTCGAAATGACTTCTCCATGCATTTTATGCATTGGTAAAAGCACTATGATGAAAAGTGTGATATGTTTTCAGGTATCTCCTATACTAATAGAGCCACATGCTCACCGGTTTGCCACATGATGTAGGCCTATGGACTGAACAAGAAACCACCAAAAATTTTAACCAGTCATCGTTCTCACAACACTGAGGACCAGTCATTCGAAATGACTTCTCCATGCATTTTATGCATTGGTAAAAGCACTATGATGAAAAGTGTGATATGTTTTCAGGTATCTCCTATACTAATAGAGCCACATGCTCACCGGTTTGCCACATGATGTAGGCCTATGGACTGAACAAGAAACCACCAAAAATTTTAACCAGTCATCGTTCTCACAACACTGAGGACCAGTCATTCGAAATGACTTCTCCATGCATTTTATGCATTGGTAAAAGCACTATGATGAAAAGTGTGATATGTTTTCAGGTATCTCCTATACTAATAGAGCCACATGCTCACCGGTTTGCCACATGATGTAGGCCTATGGACTGAACAAGAAACCACCAAAAATTTTAACCAGTCATCGTTCTCACAACACTGAGGACCAGTCATTCGAAATGACTTCTCCATGCATTTTATGCATTGGTAAAAGCACTATGATGAAAAGTGTGATATGTTTTCAGGTATCTCCTATACTAATAGAGCCACATGCTCACCGGTTTGCCACATGATGTAGGCCTATGGACTGAACAAGAAACCACCAAAAATTTTAACCAGTCATCGTTCTCACAACACTGAGGACCAGTCATTCGAAATGACTTCTCCATGCATTTTATGCATTGGTAAAAGCACTATGATGAAAAGTGTGATATGTTTTCAGGTATCTCCTATACTAATAGAGCCACATGCTCACCGGTTTGCCACATGATGTAGGCCTATGGACTGAACAAGAAACCACCAAAAATTTTAACCAGTCATCGTTCTCACAACACTGAGGACCAGTCATTCGAAATGACTTCTCCATGCATTTTATGCATTGGTAAAAGCACTATGATGAAAAGTGTGATATGTTTTCAGGTATCTCCTATACTAATAGAGCCACATGCTCACCGGTTTGCCACATGATGTAGGCCTATGGACTGAACAAGAAACCACCAAAAATTTTAACCAGTCATCGTTCTCACAACACTGAGGACCAGTCATTCGAAATGACTTCTCCATGCATTTTATGCATTGGTAAAAGCACTATGATGAAAAGTGTGATATGTTTTCAGGTATCTCCTATACTAATAGAGCCACATGCTCACCGGTTTGCCACATGATGTAGGCCTATGGACTGAACAAGAAACCACCAAAAATTTTAACCAGTCATCGTTCTCACAACACTGAGGACCAGTCATTCGAAATGACTTCTCCATGCATTTTATGCATTGGTAAAAGCACTATGATGAAAAGTGTGATATGTTTTCAGGTATCTCCTATACTAATAGAGCCACATGCTCACCGGTTTGCCACATGATGTAGGCCTATGGACTGAACAAGAAACCACCAAAAATTTTAACCAGTCATCGTTCTCACAACACTGAGGACCAGTCATTCGAAATGACTTCTCCATGCATTTTATGCATTGGTAAAAGCACTATGATGAAAAGTGTGATATGTTTTCAGGTATCTCCTATACTAATAGAGCCACATGCTCACCGGTTTGCCACATGATGTAGGCCTATGGACTGAACAAGAAACCACCAAAAATTTTAACCAGTCATCGTTCTCACAACACTGAGGACCAGTCATTCGAAATGACTTCTCCATGCATTTTATGCATTGGTAAAAGCACTATGATGAAAAGTGTGATATGTTTTCAGGTATCTCCTATACTAATAGAGCCACATGCTCACCGGTTTGCCACATGATGTAGGCCTATGGACTGAACAAGAAACCACCAAAAATTTTAACCAGTCATCGTTCTCACAACACTGAGGACCAGTCATTCGAAATGACTTCTCCATGCATTTTATGCATTGGTAAAAGCACTATGATGAAAAGTGTGATATGTTTTCAGGTATCTCCTATACTAATAGAGCCACATGCTCACCGGTTTGCCACATGATGTAGGCCTATGGACTGAACAAGAAACCACCAAAAATTTTAACCAGTCATCGTTCTCACAACACTGAGGACCAGTCATTCGAAATGACTTCTCCATGCATTTTATGCATTGGTAAAAGCACTATGATGAAAAGTGTGATATGTTTTCAGGTATCTCCTATACTAATAGAGCCACATGCTCACCGGTTTGCCACATGATGTAGGCCTATGGACTGAACAAGAAACCACCAAAAATTTTAACCAGTCATCGTTCTCACAACACTGAGGACCAGTCATTCGAAATGACTTCTCCATGCATTTTATGCATTGGTAAAAGCACTATGATGAAAAGTGTGATATGTTTTCAGGTATCTCCTATACTAATAGAGCCACATGCTCACCGGTTTGCCACATGATGTAGGCCTATGGACTGAACAAGAAACCACCAAAAATTTTAACCAGTCATCGTTCTCACAACACTGAGGACCAGTCATTCGAAATGACTTCTCCATGCATTTTATGCATTGGTAAAAGCACTATGATGAAAAGTGTGATATGTTTTCAGGTATCTCCTATACTAATAGAGCCACATGCTCACCGGTTTGCCACATGATGTAGGCCTATGGACTGAACAAGAAACCACCAAAAATTTTAACCAGTCATCGTTCTCACAACACTGAGGACCAGTCATTCGAAATGACTTCTCCATGCATTTTATGCATTGGTAAAAGCACTATGATGAAAAGTGTGATATGTTTTCAGGTATCTCCTATACTAATAGAGCCACATGCTCACCGGTTTGCCACATGATGTAGGCCTATGGACTGAACAAGAAACCACCAAAAATTTTAACCAGTCATCGTTCTCACAACACTGAGGACCAGTCATTCGAAATGACTTCTCCATGCATTTTATGCATTGGTAAAAGCACTATGATGAAAAGTGTGATATGTTTTCAGGTATCTCCTATACTAATAGAGCCACATGCTCACCGGTTTGCCACATGATGTAGGCCTATGGACTGAACAAGAAACCACCAAAAATTTTAACCAGTCATCGTTCTCACAACACTGAGGACCAGTCATTCGAAATGACTTCTCCATGCATTTTATGCATTGGTAAAAGCACTATGATGAAAAGTGTGATATGTTTTCAGGTATCTCCTATACTAATAGAGCCACATGCTCACCGGTTTGCCACATGATGTAGGCCTATGGACTGAACAAGAAACCACCAAAAATTTTAACCAGTCATCGTTCTCACAACACTGAGGACCAGTCATTCGAAATGACTTCTCCATGCATTTTATGCATTGGTAAAAGCACTATGATGAAAAGTGTGATATGTTTTCAGGTATCTCCTATACTAATAGAGCCACATGCTCACCGGTTTGCCACATGATGTAGGCCTATGGACTGAACAAGAAACCACCAAAAATTTTAACCAGTCATCGTTCTCACAACACTGAGGACCAGTCATTCGAAATGACTTCTCCATGCATTTTATGCATTGGTAAAAGCACTATGATGAAAAGTGTGATATGTTTTCAGGTATCTCCTATACTAATAGAGCCACATGCTCACCGGTTTGCCACATGATGTAGGCCTATGGACTGAACAAGAAACCACCAAAAATTTTAACCAGTCATCGTTCTCACAACACTGAGGACCAGTCATTCGAAATGACTTCTCCATGCATTTTATGCATTGGTAAAAGCACTATGATGAAAAGTGTGATATGTTTTCAGGTATCTCCTATACTAATAGAGCCACATGCTCACCGGTTTGCCACATGATGTAGGCCTATGGACTGAACAAGAAACCACCAAAAATTTTAACCAGTCATCGTTCTCACAACACTGAGGACCAGTCATTCGAAATGACTTCTCCATGCATTTTATGCATTGGTAAAAGCACTATGATGAAAAGTGTGATATGTTTTCAGGTATCTCCTATACTAATAGAGCCACATGCTCACCGGTTTGCCACATGATGTAGGCCTATGGACTGAACAAGAAACCACCAAAAATTTTAACCAGTCATCGTTCTCACAACACTGAGGACCAGTCATTCGAAATGACTTCTCCATGCATTTTATGCATTGGTAAAAGCACTATGATGAAAAGTGTGATATGTTTTCAGGTATCTCCTATACTAATAGAGCCACATGCTCACCGGTTTGCCACATGATGTAGGCCTATGGACTGAACAAGAAACCACCAAAAATTTTAACCAGTCATCGTTCTCACAACACTGAGGACCAGTCATTCGAAATGACTTCTCCATGCATTTTATGCATTGGTAAAAGCACTATGATGAAAAGTGTGATATGTTTTCAGGTATCTCCTATACTAATAGAGCCACATGCTCACCGGTTTGCCACATGATGTAGGCCTATGGACTGAACAAGAAACCACCAAAAATTTTAACCAGTCATCGTTCTCACAACACTGAGGACCAGTCATTCGAAATGACTTCTCCATGCATTTTATGCATTGGTAAAAGCACTATGATGAAAAGTGTGATATGTTTTCAGGTATCTCCTATACTAATAGAGCCACATGCTCACCGGTTTGCCACATGATGTAGGCCTATGGACTGAACAAGAAACCACCAAAAATTTTAACCAGTCATCGTTCTCACAACACTGAGGACCAGTCATTCGAAATGACTTCTCCATGCATTTTATGCATTGGTAAAAGCACTATGATGAAAAGTGTGATATGTTTTCAGGTATCTCCTATACTAATAGAGCCACATGCTCACCGGTTTGCCACATGATGTAGGCCTATGGACTGAACAAGAAACCACCAAAAATTTTAACCAGTCATCGTTCTCACAACACTGAGGACCAGTCATTCGAAATGACTTCTCCATGCATTTTATGCATTGGTAAAAGCACTATGATGAAAAGTGTGATATGTTTTCAGGTATCTCCTATACTAATAGAGCCACATGCTCACCGGTTTGCCACATGATGTAGGCCTATGGACTGAACAAGAAACCACCAAAAATTTTAACCAGTCATCGTTCTCACAACACTGAGGACCAGTCATTCGAAATGACTTCTCCATGCATTTTATGCATTGGTAAAAGCACTATGATGAAAAGTGTGATATGTTTTCAGGTATCTCCTATACTAATAGAGCCACATGCTCACCGGTTTGCCACATGATGTAGGCCTATGGACTGAACAAGAAACCACCAAAAATTTTAACCAGTCATCGTTCTCACAACACTGAGGACCAGTCATTCGAAATGACTTCTCCATGCATTTTATGCATTGGTAAAAGCACTATGATGAAAAGTGTGATATGTTTTCAGGTATCTCCTATACTAATAGAGCCACATGCTCACCGGTTTGCCACATGATGTAGGCCTATGGACTGAACAAGAAACCACCAAAAATTTTAACCAGTCATCGTTCTCACAACACTGAGGACCAGTCATTCGAAATGACTTCTCCATGCATTTTATGCATTGGTAAAAGCACTATGATGAAAAGTGTGATATGTTTTCAGGTATCTCCTATACTAATAGAGCCACATGCTCACCGGTTTGCCACATGATGTAGGCCTATGGACTGAACAAGAAACCACCAAAAATTTTAACCAGTCATCGTTCTCACAACACTGAGGACCAGTCATTCGAAATGACTTCTCCATGCATTTTATGCATTGGTAAAAGCACTATGATGAAAAGTGTGATATGTTTTCAGGTATCTCCTATACTAATAGAGCCACATGCTCACCGGTTTGCCACATGATGTAGGCCTATGGACTGAACAAGAAACCACCAAAAATTTTAACCAGTCATCGTTCTCACAACACTGAGGACCAGTCATTCGAAATGACTTCTCCATGCATTTTATGCATTGGTAAAAGCACTATGATGAAAAGTGTGATATGTTTTCAGGTATCTCCTATACTAATAGAGCCACATGCTCACCGGTTTGCCACATGATGTAGGCCTATGGACTGAACAAGAAACCACCAAAAATTTTAACCAGTCATCGTTCTCACAACACTGAGGACCAGTCATTCGAAATGACTTCTCCATGCATTTTATGCATTGGTAAAAGCACTATGATGAAAAGTGTGATATGTTTTCAGGTATCTCCTATACTAATAGAGCCACATGCTCACCGGTTTGCCACATGATGTAGGCCTATGGACTGAACAAGAAACCACCAAAAATTTTAACCAGTCATCGTTCTCACAACACTGAGGACCAGTCATTCGAAATGACTTCTCCATGCATTTTATGCATTGGTAAAAGCACTATGATGAAAAGTGTGATATGTTTTCAGGTATCTCCTATACTAATAGAGCCACATGCTCACCGGTTTGCCACATGATGTAGGCCTATGGACTGAACAAGAAACCACCAAAAATTTTAACCAGTCATCGTTCTCACAACACTGAGGACCAGTCATTCGAAATGACTTCTCCATGCATTTTATGCATTGGTAAAAGCACTATGATGAAAAGTGTGATATGTTTTCAGGTATCTCCTATACTAATAGAGCCACATGCTCACCGGTTTGCCACATGATGTAGGCCTATGGACTGAACAAGAAACCACCAAAAATTTTAACCAGTCATCGTTCTCACAACACTGAGGACCAGTCATTCGAAATGACTTCTCCATGCATTTTATGCATTGGTAAAAGCACTATGATGAAAAGTGTGATATGTTTTCAGGTATCTCCTATACTAATAGAGCCACATGCTCACCGGTTTGCCACATGATGTAGGCCTATGGACTGAACAAGAAACCACCAAAAATTTTAACCAGTCATCGTTCTCACAACACTGAGGACCAGTCATTCGAAATGACTTCTCCATGCATTTTATGCATTGGTAAAAGCACTATGATGAAAAGTGTGATATGTTTTCAGGTATCTCCTATACTAATAGAGCCACATGCTCACCGGTTTGCCACATGATGTAGGCCTATGGACTGAACAAGAAACCACCAAAAATTTTAACCAGTCATCGTTCTAAAAATTTTAACCAGTCATCGTTCTCACAACACTGAGGACCAGTCATTCGAAATGACTTCTCCAGTCATTTTATGCATTGGTAAAAGCACTATGATGAAAAGTGTGATATATTTTCAGGTATCTCTTATACTAATAGAGCCACATGCTCACCGGTTTGCCACATGATGTAGGCCTATGGACTGAACAAGAAACCACCAAAAATTTTAACCAGTCATCGTTCTCACAACACTGAGGACCAGTCATTCGAAATGACTTCTCCATGCATTTTATGCATTGATAAAAGCACTATGATGAAAATTGTGATATGTTTTCAGGTATCTCCTATACTAATAGAGCCACATGCTCACCGGTTTGCCACATGATGTAGGCCTATGGACTGAACAAGAAACCACCAAAAATTTTAACCAGTCATCGTTCTCACAACACTGAGGACCAGTCATTCGAAATGACTTCTCCATGCATTTTATGCATTGGTAAAAGCACTATGATGAAAAGTGTGATATGTTTTCAGGTATCTCCTATACTAATAGAGCCACATGCTCACCGGTTTGCCACATGATGTAGGCTAATGGACTGAACAAGAAACCACCAAAAAATTTTAACCAGTCATCGTTCTCACAACACTGAGGACCAGTCATTCGAAATGACTTCTCCATGCATTTTATGCATTGGTAAAAGCACTATGATGAAAAGTGTGATATGTTTTCAGGTATCTCCTATACTAATAGAGCCACATGCTCACGCGGTTTGCCACATGATGTAGGCCTATGGACTGAACAAGAAACCACCAAAAATTTTAACCAGCCATCGTTCTCACAACACTGAGGACCAGTCATTCGAAATGACTTCTCCATGCATTTTATGCATTGGTAAAAGCACTATGATGAAAAGTGTGATATGTTTTCAGGTATCTCCTATACTAATAGAGCCACATGCTCACCGGTTTGCCACATGATGTAGGCTAATGGACTGAACAAGAAGCCACCAAAAATTTTAACCAGTCATCGTTCTCACAACACTGAGGACCAGTCATTCGAAATGACTTCTCCATGCATTTTATGCATTGGTAAAAGCACTATGATGAAAAGTGTGATATGTTTTCAGGTATCTCCTATACTAATAGAGCCACATGCTCACCGTTTGCCACATGATGTAGGCCTATGGACTGAACAAGAAACCACCAAAAATTTTAACCAGTCATCGTTCTCACAACACTGCGGACCAGTCATTCGAAATGACTTCTCCATGCATTTTATGCATTGGTAAAAGCACTATGATGAAAAGTGTGATATGTTTTCAGGTATCTCCTATACTAATAGAGCCACATGCTCACGCGGTTTGCCACATGATGTAGGCCTATGGACTGAACAAGAAACCACCAAAAATTTTAACCAGTCATCGTTCTCACAACACTGAGGACCAGTCATTCGAAATGACTTCTCCATGCATTTTATGCATTGGTAAAAGCACTATGATGAAAAGTGTGATATGAAAACATATCACACTTTTCATCATAGTGCTTTTACCAATGCATAAAATGCATGGAGAAGTCATTTCGAATGACTGGTCCTCAGTGTTGTGAGAACGATGACTGGTTAAAATTTTTGGTGGTTTCTTGTTCAGTCCATAGGCCTACATCATGTGGCAAACCGGTGAGCATGTGGCTCTATTAGTATAGGAGATACCTGAAAACATATCACACTTTTCATCATAGTGCTTTTACCAATGCATAAAATGCATGGAGAAGTCATTTCGAATGACTGGTCCGCAGTGTTGTGAGAACGATGACTGGTTAAAATTTTTGGTGGTTTCTTGTTCAGTCCATAGGCCTACATCATGTGCAAACCGGTGAGCATGTGGCTCTATTAGTATAGGAGATACCTGAAAACATATCACACTTTTCATCATAGTGCTTTTACCAATGCATAAAATGCATGGAGAAGTCATTTCGAATGACTGGTCCTCAGTGTTGTGAGAACGATGACTGGTTAAAATTTTTGGTGGCTTCTTGTTCAGTCCATTAGCCTACATCATGTGGCAAACCGGTGAGCATGTGGCTCTATTAGTATAGGAGATACCTGAAAACATATCACACTTTTCATCATAGTGCTTTTACCAATGCATAAAATGCATGGAGAAGTCATTTCGAATGACTGGTCCTCAGTGTTGTGAGAACGATGGCTGGTTAAAATTTTTGGTGGTTTCTTGTTCAGTCCATAGGCCTACATCATGTGGCAAACCGGTGAGCATGTGGCTCTATTAGTATAGGAGATACCTGAAAACATATCACACTTTTCATCATAGTGCTTTTACCAATGCATAAAATGCATGGAGAAGTCATTTCGAATGACTGGTCCTCAGTGTTGTGAGAACGATGACTGGTTAAAATTTTTGGTGGTTTCTTGTTCAGTCCATTAGCCTACATCATGTGGCAAACCGGTGAGCATGTGGCTCTATTAGTATAGGAGATACCTGAAAACATATCACACTTTTCATCATAGTGCTTTTACCAATGCATAAAATGCATGGAGAAGTCATTTCGAATGACTGGTCCTCAGTGTTGTGAGAACGATGACTGGTTAAAATTTTTGGTGGTTTCTTGTTCAGTCCATAGGCCTACATCATGTGGCAAACCGGTGAGCATGTGGCTCTATTAGTATAGGAGATACCTGAAAACATATCACAATTTTCATCATAGTGCTTTTATCAATGCATAAAATGCATGGAGAAGTCATTTCGAATGACTGGTCCTCAGTGTTGTGAGAACGATGACTGGTTAAAATTTTTGGTGGTTTCTTGTTCAGTCCATAGGCCTACATCATGTGGCAAACCGGTGAGCATGTGGCTCTATTAGTATAAGAGATACCTGAAAATATATCACACTTTTCATCATAGTGCTTTTACCAATGCATAAAATGACTGGAGAAGTCATTTCGAATGACTGGTCCTCAGTGTTGTGAGAACGATGACTGGTTAAAATTTTTGGTGGTTTCTTGTTCAGTCCATAGGCCTACATCATGTGGCAAACCGGTGAGCATGTGGCTCTATTAGTATAGGAGATACCTGAAAACATATCACACTTTTCGTCATAGTGCTTTTACCAATGCATAAAATGCATGGAGAAGTCATTTCGAATGACTGGTCCTCAGTGTTGTGAGAACGATGACTGGTTAAAATTTTGGTGGTTTCTTGTTCAGTCATAGGCCTACATCATGTGGCAAACCGGTGAGCATGTGGCTCTATTAGTATAGGAGATACCTGAAAACATATCATACTTTTCATGATAGTGCTTTTACCAATGCATAAAATGCATGGAGAAGTCATTTCGAATGACTGGTCCTCAGTGTTGTGAGAACGATGACTGGTTAAAATTTTTGGTGGTTCTTGTTCAGTCCATTAGCCTACATCATGTGGCAAACCGGTGAGCATGTGGCTCTATTAGTATAGGAGATACCTGAAAACATATCACACTTTTCATCATAGTGCTTTTACCTATGCATAAAATGCATGGAGAAGTCATTTCGAATGACTGGTCCTCAGTGTTGTGAGAACGATGACTGGTTAAAATTTTTGGTGGTTTCTTGTTCAGTCCATTAGCCTACATCATGTGGAAAACCGGTGAGCATGTGGCTCTATTAGTATAGGAGATACCTGAAAACATATCACACTTTTCATCATAGTGCTTTTACCAATGCATAAAATGCATGGAGAAGTCATTTCGAATGACTGGTCCTCAGTGTTGTGAGAACGATGACTGGTTAAAATTTTTGGTGGTTTCTTGTTCAGTCCATTAGCCTACATCATGTGGCAAACCGGTGAGCATGTGGCTCTATTAGTATAGGAGATACCTGAAAACATATCACACTTTTCATCATAGTGCTTTTACCAATGCATAAAATGCATGGAGAAGTCATTTCGAATGACTGGTCCTCAGTGTTGTGAGAACGATGACTGGTTAAAATTTTTGGTGGTTTCTTGTTCAGTCCATTAGCCTACATCATGTGGCAAACCGGTGAGCATGTGGCTCTATTAGTATAGGAGATACCTGAAAACATATCACACTTTTCATCATAGTGCTTTTACCAATGCATAAAATGCATGGAGAAGTCATTTCGAATGACTGGTCCTCAGTGTTGTGAGAACGATGACTGGTTAAAATTTTTGGTGGTTTCTTGTTCAGTCCATAGCCTACATCATGTGGCAAACCGGTGAGCATGTGGCTCTATTAGTATAGGAGATACCTGAAAACATATCACACTTTTCATCATAGTGCTTTTACCAATGCATAAAATGCATGGAGAAGTCATTTCGAATGACTGGTCCTCAGTGTTGTGAGAACGATGACTGGTTAAAATTTTTGGTGGTTTCTTGTTCAGTCCATTAGCCTACATCATGTGGCAAACCGGTGAGCATGTGGCTCTATTAGTATAGGAGATACCTGAAAACATCACACTTTTCATCATAGTGCTTTTACCAATGCATAAAATGCATGGAGAAGTCATTTCGAATGACTGGTCCTCAGTGTTGTGAGAACGATGACTGGTTAAAATTTTTGGTGGTTTCTTGTTCAGTCCATAGGCCTACATCATGTGGCAAACCGGTGATCATGTGGCTCTCTTAGTATAGGAGATACCTGAAAACATATCACACTTTTCATCATAGTGCTTTTACCAATGCATAAAATGCATGGAGAAGTCATTTCGAATGACTGGTCCTCAGTGTTGTGAGAACGATGACTGGTTAAAATTTTTGGTGGTTTCTTGTTCAGTCCATAGGCCGACATCATGTGGCAAACCGGTGAGCATGTGGCTCTATTAGTATAGGAGATACCTGAAAACATATCACACTTTTTATCATAGTGCTTTTACCAATGCATAAAATGCATGGAGAAGTCATTTCGAATGACTGGTCCTCAGTGTTGTGAGAACGATGACTGGTTAAAATTTTTGGTGGTTTCTTGTTCAGTCCATAGGCCTACATCATGTGGCAAGCCGGTGAGCATGTGGCTCTATTAGTATAGGAGATACCTGAAAACATATCACACTTTTCATCATAGTGCTTTTACCAATGCATAAAATGCATGGAGAAGTCATTTCGAATGACTGGTCCTCAGTGTTGTGAGAACGATGACTGGTTAAAATTTTTGGTGGTTTCTTGTTCAGTCCATAGGCCTACATCATGTGGCAAACCGGTGAGCATGTGGCTCTATTAGTATAGGAGATACCTGAAAATATATCACACTTTTCATCATAGTGCTTTTACCAATGCATAAAATGACTGGAGAAGTCATTTCGAATGACTGGTCCTCAGTGTTGTGAGAACGATGACTGGTTAAAATTTTTGGTGGTTTCTTGTTCAGTCCATAGGCCTACATCATGTGGCAAACCGGTGAGCATGTGGCTCTATTAGTATAGGAGATACCTGAAAACATATCACACTTTTCATCATAGTGCTTTTACCAATGCATAAAATGCATGGAGAAGTCATTTCGAATGACTGGTCCTCAGTGTTGTGAGAACGATGACTGGTTAAATTTTTTGGTGGTTTCTTGTTCAGTCCATAGGCCTACATCATGTGGCAAACCGGTGAGCATGTGGCTCTATTAGTATAGGAGATACCTGAAAACATATCACACTTTTCATCATAGTGCTTTTACCAATGCATAAAATGCATGGAGAAGTCATTTCGAATGACTGGTCATCAGTGTTGTGAGAACGATGACTGGTTAGAATTTTTGGTGGTTTCTTGTTCAGTCCATAGGCCTACATCATGTGGCAAACCGGTGAGCATGTGGCTCTATTAGTATAGGAGATACCTGAAAACATATCACACTTTTCATCATAGTGCTTTTACCAATGCATAAAATGCATGGAGAAGTCATTTCGAATGACTGGTCCTCAGTGTTGTGAGAACGATGAATGGTTAAAATTTTTGGTGGTTTCTTGTTCAGTCCATAGGCCTACATCATGTGGCAAACCGGTGAGCATGTGGCTCTATTAGTATAGGAGATACCTGAAAACATATCACACTTTTCATCATAGTGCTTTTACCAATGCATAAAATGCATGGAGAAGTCATTTCGAATGACTGGTCCTCAGTGTTGTGAGAACGATGACTGGTTAAAATTTTTGGTGGTTTCTTGTTCAGTCCATAGGCCTACATCATGTGGCAAACCAGTTAGCATGTGGCTCTATTAGTATAGGAGATACCTGAAAACATATCACACTTTTCATCATAGTGCTTTTACCAATGCATAAAATGCATGGAGAAGTCATTTCGAATGACTGGTCCTCAGTGTTGTGAGAACGATGACTGGTTAAAATTTTTGGTGGTTTCTTGTTCAGTCCATAGGCCTACATCATGTGGCAAACCGGTGAGCATGTGGCTCTATTAGTATAGGAGATACCTGAAAACATATCACACTTTTCATCATAGTGCTTTTACCAATGCATAAAATGCATGGAGAAGTCATTTCGAATGACTGGTCCTCAGTGTTGTGAGAACGATGACTGGTTAAAATTTTTGGTGGTTTCTTGTTCAGTCCATAGGCCTACATCATGTGGCAAACCGGTGAGCATGTGGCTCTATTAGTATAGGAGATACCTGAAAACATATCACACTTTTCATCAGTGCTTTTACCAATGCATAAAATGCATGGAGAAGTCATTTCGAATGACTGGTCCTCAGTGTTGTGAGAACGATGACTGGTTAAAATTTTTGGTGGTTTCTTGTTCAGTCCATAGGCCTACATCATGTGGCAAACCGGTGAGCATGTGGCTCTATTAGTATAGGAGATACCTGAAAACATATCACACTTTTCATCATAGTGCTTTTACCAATGCATAAAATGCATGGAGAAGTCATTTCGAATGACTGGTCCTCAGGGTTGTGAGAACGATGACTGGTTAAAATTTTTGGTGGTTTCTTGTTCAGTCCATAGGCCTACATCATGTGGCAAACCGGTGAGCATGTGGCTCTATTAGTATAGGAGATACCTGAAAACATATCACACTTTTCATCATAGTGCTTTACCAATGCATAAAATGCATGGAGAAGTCATTTCAAATGACTGGTCCTCAGTGTTGTGAGAACGATGACTGGTTAAAATTTTTGGTGGTTTCTTGTTCAGTCCATTAGCCTACATCATGTGGCAAACCGGTGAGCATGTGGCTCTATTAGTATAGGAGATACCTGAAAACATATCACACTTTTCATCATAGTGCTTTTACCAATGCATAAAATGCATGGAGAAGTCATTTCGAATGACTGGTCCTCAGTGTTGTGAGAACGATGACTGGTTAAAATTTTTGGTGGTTTCTTGTTCAGTCCATTAGCCTACATCATGTGGCAAACCGGTGAGCATGTGGCTCTATTAGTATAGGAGATACCTGAAAACATATCACACTTTTCATCATAGTGCTTTTACCAATGCATAAAATGCATGGAGAAGTCATTTCGAATGACTGGTCCTCAGTGTTGTGAGAAAGATGACTGGTTAAAATTTTGGTGGTTTCTTGTTCAGTCCATAGGCCTACATCATGTGGCAAACCGGTGAGCATGTGGCTCTATTAGTATAGGAGATACCTGAAAACATATCACAATTTTCATCATAGTGCTTTTATCAATGCATAAAATGCATGGAGAAGTCATTTCGAATGACTGGTCCTCAGTGTTGTGAGAACGATGACTGGTTAAAATTTTTGGTGGTTTCTTGTTCAGTCCATAGGCCTACATCATGTGGCAAACCGGTGAGCATGTGGCTCTATTAGTATAAGAGATACCTGAAAATATATCACACTTTTCATCATAGTGCTTTTACCAATGCATAACATGACTGGAGAAGTCATTTCGAATGACTGGTCCTCAGTGTTGTGAGAACGATGACTGGTTAAAATTTTTGGTGGTTTCTTGTTCAGTCCATAGGCCTACATCATGTGGCAAACCGGTGAGCATGTGGCTCTATTAGTATAGGAGATACCTGAAAACATATCACACTTTTCATCATAGTGCTTTTACCAATGCATAAAATGCATGGAGAAGTCATTTCGAATGACTGGTCCTCAGTGTTGTGAGAACGATGACTGGTTAAAATTTTTGGTGGTTTCTTGTTCAGTCCATAGGCCTACATCATGTGGCAAACGGTGAGCATGTGGCTCTATTAGTATAGGAGATACCTGAAAACATATCATACTTTTCATGATAGTGCTTTTACCAATGCATAAAATGCATGGAGAAGTCATTTCGAATGACTGGTCCTCAGTGTTGTGAGAACGATGACTGGTTAAAATTTTTGGTGGTTTCTTGTTCAGTCCATTAGCCTACATCATGTGGCAAACCGGTGAGCATGTGGCTCTATTAGTATAGGAGATACCTGAAAACATATCACACTTTTCATCATAGTGCTTTTACCAATGCATAAAATGCATGGAGAAGTCATTTCGAATGACTGGTCCTCAGTGTTGTGAGAACGATGACTGGTTAAAATTTTTGGTGGTTTCTTGTTCAGTCCATTAGCCTACATCATGTGGCAAACCGGTGAGCATGTGGCTCTATTAGTATAGGAGATACCTGAAAACATATCACACTTTTCATCATAGTGCTTTTACCAATGCATAAAATGCATGGAGAAGTCATTTCGAATGACTGGTCCTCAGTGTTGTGAGAACGATGACTGGTGAAAATTTTTGGTGGTTTCTTGTTCAGTCCATTAGCCTACATCATGTGGCAAACCGGTGAGCATGTGGCTCTATTAGTATAGGAGATACCTGAAAACATATCACACTTTTCATCATAGTGCTTTTACCAATGCATAAAATGCATGGAGAAGTCATTTCGAATGACTGGTCCTCAGTGTTGTGAGAACGATGACTGGTTAAAATTTTTGGTGGTTTCTTGTTCAGTCCATTAGCCTACATCATGTGGCAACCCGGTGAGCATGTGGCTCTATTAGTATAGGAGATACCTGAAAACATATCACACTTTTCATCATAGTGCTTTTACCAATGCATAAAATGCATGGAGAAGTCATTTCGAATGACTGGTCCTCAGTGTTGTGAGAACGATGACTGGTTAAAATTTTTGGTGGTTTCTTGTTCAGTCCATAGGCCTACATCATGTGGCAAACCGGTGAGCATGTGGCTCTATTAGTATAGGAGATACCTGAAAACATATCACACTTTTCATCATAGTGCTTTTACCAATGCATAAAATGCATGGAGAAGTCATTTCGAATGACTGGTCCTCAGTGTTGTGAGAACGATGACTGGTTAAAATTTTTGGTGGTTTCTTGTTCAGTCCATTAGCCTACATCATGTGACAAACCGGTGAGCATGTGGCTCTATTAGTATAGGAGATACCTGAAAACATCACACTTTTCATCATAGTGCTTTTACCAATGCATAAAATGCATGGAGAAGTCATTTCGAATGACTGGTCCTCAGTGTTGTGAGAACGATGACTGGTTAAAATTTTTGATGGTTTCTTGTTCAGTCCATAGGCCTACATCATGTGGCAAACCGGTGAGCATGTGGCTCTATTAGTATAGGAGATACCTTGAAAACATATCACACTTTTCATCATAGTGCTTTTACCAATGCATAAAATGCATGGAGAAGTCATTCGAATGACTGGTCCTCAGTGTTGTGAGAACGATGACTGGTTAAAATTTTTGGTGGTTTCTTGTTCAGTCCATAGGCCTACATCATGTGGCAAACCGGTGAGCATGTGGCTCTATTAGTATAGGAGATACCTGAAAACATATCACACTTTTCATCATAGTGCTTTTACCAATGCATAAAATGCATGGAGAAGTCATTTCGAATGACTGGTCCTCAGTGTTGTGAGAACGATGACTGGTTAAAATTTTTGATGGTTTCTTGTTCAGTCCATAGGCCTACATCATGTGGCAAACCGGTGAGCATGTGGCTCTATTAGTATAGGAGATACCTGAAAACATATCACACTTTTCATCATAGTGCTTTTACCAATGCATAAAATGCATGGAGAAGTCATTTCGAATGACTGGTCCTCAGTGTTGTGAGAACGATGACTGGTTAAAATTTTTGGTGGTTTCTTGTTCAGTCCATAGGCCTACATCATGTGGCAAACCGGTGAGCATGTGGCTCTATTAGTATAGGAGATACCTGAAAACATATCACACTTTTCATCATAGTGCTTTTACCAATGCATAAAATGCATGGAGAAGTCATTTCGAATGACTGGTCCTCAGTGTTGTGAGAACGATGACTGGTTAAAATTTTTGGTGGTTTCTTGTTCAGTCCATAGGCCGACATCATGTGGCAAACCGGTGAGCATGTGGCTCTATTAGTATAGGAGATACCTGAAAACATATCACACTTTTCATCATAGTGCTTTTACCAATGCATAAAATGCATGGAGAAGTCATTTCGAATGACTGGTCCTCAGTGTTGTGAGAACGATGACTGGTTAAAATTTTTGGTGGTTTCTTGTTCAGTCCATAGGCCTACATCATGTGGCAAACCGGTGAGCATGTGGCTCTATTAGTATAGGAGATACCTGAAAACATATCACACTTTTCATCATAGTGCTTTTACCAATGCATAAAATGCATGGAGAAGTCATTTCGAATGACTGGTCCTCAGTGTTGTGAGAACGATGACTGGTTAAAATTTTTGGTGGTTTCTTGTTCAGTCCATAGGCCTACATCATGTGGCAAAACCGGTGAGCATGTGGCTCTATTAGTATAGGTGATACCTGAAAATATATCACACTTTTCATCATAGTGCTTTTACCAATGCATAAAATGACTGGAGAAGTCATTTCGAATGACTGGTCCTCAGTGTTGTGAGAACGATGACTGGTTAAAATTTTTGGTGGTTTCTTGTTCAGTCCATAGGCCTACATCATGTGGCAAACCGGTGAGCATGTGGCTCTATTAGTATAGGAGATACCTGAAAACATATCACACTTTTCATCATAGTGCTTTTACCAATGCATAAAATGCATGGAGAAGTCATTTCGAATGACTGGTCCTCAGTGTTGTGAGAACGATGACTGGTTAAAATTTTTGGTGGTTTCTTGTTCAGTCCATAGGCCTACATCATGTGGCAAACCGGTGAGCATGTGGCTCTATTAGTATAGGAGATACCTGAAAACATATCACACTTTTCATCATAGTGCTTTTACCAATGCATAAAAATGCATGGAGAAGTCATTTCGAATGACTGGTCCTCAGTGTTGTGAGAACGATGACTGGTTAGAATTTTTGGTGGTTTCTTGTTCAGTCCATAGGCCTACATCATGTGGCAAACCGGTGAGCATGTGGCTCTATTAGTATAGGAGATACCTGAAAACATATCACACTTTTCATCATAGTGCTTTTACCAATGCATAAAATGCATGGAGAAGTCATTTCGAATGACTGGTCCTCAGTGTTGTGAGAACGATGACTGGTTAAAATTTTTGGTGGTTTCTTGTTCAGTCCATAGGCCTACATCATGTGGCAAACCGGTGAGCATGTGGCTCTATTAGTATAGGAGATACCTGAAAACATATCACACTTTTCATCATAGTGCTTTTACCAATGCATAAAATGCATGGAGAAGTCATTTCGAATGACTGGTCCTCAGTGTTGTGAGAACGATGACTGGTTAAAATTTTTGGTGGTTTCTTGTTCAGTCCATAGGCCTACATCATGTGGCAAACCGGTGAGCATGTGGCTCTATTAGTATAGGAGATACCTGAAAACATATCACACTTTTCATCATAGTGCTTTTACCAATGCATAAAATGCATGGAGAAGTCATTTCGAATGACTGGTCCTCAGTGTTGTGAGAACGATGACTGGTTAAAATTTTTGGTGGTTTCTTGTTCAGTCCATAGGCCTACATCATGTGGGAAACCGGTGAGCATGTGGCTCTATTAGTATAGGAGATACCTGAAAACATATCACACTTTTCATCATAGTGCTTTTACCAATGCATAAAATGCATGGAGAAGTCATTTCGAATGACTGGTCCTCAGTGTTGTGAGAACGATGACTGGTTAAAATTTTTGATGGTTTCTTGTTCAGTCCATTAGCCTACATCATGTGGCAAACCGGTGAGCATGTGGCTCTATTAGTATAGGAGATACCTGAAAACATATCACACTTTTCATCATAGTGCTTTACCAATGCATAAAATGCATGGAGAAGTCATTTCGAATGACTGGTCCTCAGTGTTGTGAGAACGATGACTGGTTAAAATTTTTGGTGGTTTCTTGTTCAGTCCATTAGCCTACATCATGTGGCAAACCGGTGAGCATGTGGCTCTATTAGTATAGGAGATACCTGAAAACATATCACACTTTTCATCATAGTGCTTTTACCAATGCATAAAAATGCATGGAGAAGTCATTTCGAATGACTGGTCCTCAGTGTTGTGAGAACGATGACTGGTTAAAATTTTTGGTGGTTTCTTGTTCAGTCCATAGGCCTACAACATGTGGCAAACCGGTGAGCATGTGGCTCTATTAGTATAGGAGATACCTGAAAACATATCACACTTTTCATCATAGTGCTTTTACCAATGCATAAAATGCATGGAGAAGTCATTTCGAATGACTGGTCCTCAGTGTTGTGAGAACGATGACTGGTTAAAATTTTTGGTGGTTTCTTGTTCAGTCCATTAGCCTACATCATGTGGCAAACCGGTGAGCATGTGGCTCTATTAGTATAGGAGATACCTGAAAACATATCACACTTTTCATCATAGTGCTTTTACCAATGCATAAAATGCATGGAGAAGTCATTTCGAATGACTGGTCCTCAGTGTTGTGAGAACGATGACTGGTTAAAATTTTTGATGGTTTCTTGTTCAGTCCATAGGCCTACATCATGTGGCAAACCGGTGAGCATGTGGCTCTATTAGTATAGGAGATACCTGAAAACATATCACACTTTTCATCATAGTGCTTTTACCAATGCATAAAATGCATGGAGAAGTCATTTCGAATGACTGGTCCTCAGTGTTGTGAGAACGATGACTGGTTAAAATTTTTGATGGTTTCTTGTTCAGTCCATAGGCCTATATCATGTGGCAAACCGGTGAGCATGTGGCTCTATTAGTATAGGAGATACCTGAAAACATATCACACTTTTCATCATAGTGCTTTTACCAATGCATAAAATGCATGGAGAAGTCATTTCGAATGACTGGTCCTCAGTGTTGTGAGAACGATGACTGGTTAAAATTTTTGGTGGTTTCTTGTTCAGTCCATAGGCCTACATCATGTGGCAAACCGGTGAGCATGTGGCTCTCTTAGTATAGGAGATACCTGAAAACATATCACACTTTTCATCATAGTGCTTTTACCAATGCATAAAATGCATGGAGAAGTCATTTCGAATGACTGGTCCTCAGTGTTGTGAGAACGATGACTGGTTAAAATTTTTGGTGGTTTCTTGTTCAGTCCATAGGCCGACATCATGTGGCAAACCGGTGAGCATGTGGCTCTATTAGTATAGGAGATACCTGAAAACATATCACACTTTTTATCATAGTGCTTTTACCAATGCATAAAATGCATGGAGAAGTCATTTCGAATGACTGGTCCTCAGTGTTGTGAGAACGATGACTGGTTAAAATTTTTGGTGGTTTCTTGTTCAGTCCATAGGCCTACATCATGTGGCAAGCCGGTGAGCATGTGGCTCTATTAGTATAGGAGATACCTGAAAACATATCACACTTTTCATCATAGTGCTTTTACCAATGCATAAAATGCATGGAGAAGTCATTTCGAATGACTGGTCCTCAGTGTTGTGAGAACGATGACTGGTTAAAATTTTTGGTGGTTTCTTGTTCAGTCCATAGGCCTACATCATGTGGCAAACCGGTGAGCATGTGGCTCTATTAGTATAGGAGATACCTGAAAATATATCACACTTTTCATCATAGTGCTTTTACCAATGCATAAAATGACTGGAGAAGTCATTTCGAATGACTGGTCCTCAGTGTTGTGAGAACGATGACTGGTTAAAATTTTTGGTGGTTTCTTGTTCAGTCCATAGGCCTACATCATGTGGCAAACCGGTGAGCATGTGGCTCTATTAGTATAGGAGATACCTGAAAACATATCACACTTTTCATCATAGTGCTTTTACCAATGCATAAAATGCATGGAGAAGTCATTTCGAATGACTGGTCCTCAGTGTTGTGAGAACGATGACTGGTTAGAATTTTTGGTGGTTTCTTGTTCAGTCCATAGGCCTACATCATGTGGCAAACCGGTGAGCATGTGGCTCTATTAGTATAGGAGATACCTGAAAACATATCACACTTTTCATCATAGTGCTTTTACCAATGCATAAAATGCATGGAGAAGTCATTTCGAATGACTGGTCCTCAGTGTTGTGAGAACGATGAATGGTTAAAATTTTTGGTGGTTTCTTGTTCAGTCCATAGGCCTACATCATGTGGCAAACCGGTGAGCATGTGGCTCTATTAGTATAGGAGATACCTGAAAATATATCACACTTTTCATCATAGTGCTTTTACCAATGCATAAAATGACTGGAGAAGTCATTTCGAATGACTGGTCCTCAGTGTTGTGAGAACGATGACTGGTTAAAATTTTTGGTGGTTTCTTGTTCAGTCCATAGGCCTACATCATGTGGCAAACCGGTGAGCATGTGGCTCTATTAGTATAGGAGATACCTGAAAACATATCACACTTTTCATCATAGTGCTTTTACCAATGCATAAAATGCATGGAGAAGTCATTTCGAATGACTGGTCCTCAGTGTTGTGAGAACGATGACTGGTTAAAATTTTTGGTGGTTTCTTGTTCAGTCCATAGGCCTACATCATGTGGCAAACCGGTGAGCATGTGGCTCTATTAGTATAGGAGATACCTGAAAACATATCACACTTTTCATCATAGTGCTTTTACCAATGCATAAAATGCATGGAGAAGTCATTTCGAATGACTGGTCCTCAGTGTTGTGAGAACGATGACTGGTTAGAATTTTTGGTGGTTTCTTGTTCAGTCCATAGGCCTACATCATGTGGCAAACCGGTGAGCATGTGGCTCTATTAGTATAGGAGATACCTGAAAACATATCACACTTTTCATCATAGTGCTTTTACCAATGCATAAAATGCATGGAGAAGTCATTTCGAATGACTGGTCCTCAGTGTTGTGAGAACGATGAATGGTTAAAATTTTTGGTGGTTTCTTGTTCAGTCCATAGACCTACATCATGTGGCAAACCGGTGAGCATGTGGCTCTATTAGTATAGGAGATACCTGAAAACATATCACACTTTTCATCATAGTGCTTTTACCAATGCATAAAATGCATGGAGAAGTCATTTCGAATGACTATTCCTCAGTGTTGTGAGAACGATGAATGGTTAAAATTTTTGGTGGTTTCTTGTTCAGTCCATAGGCCTACATCATGTGGCAAACCGGTGAGCATGTGGCTCTATTAGTATAGGAGATACCTGAAAACATATCACACTTTTCATCATAGTGCTTTTACCAATGCATAAAATGCATGGAGAAGTCATTTCGAATGACTGGTCCTCAGTGTTGTGAGAACGATGACTGGTTAACATTTTTGGTGGTTTCTTGTTCAGTCCATAGGCCTACATCATGTGGCAAACCGGTGAGCATGTGGCTCTATTAGTATAGGAGATACCTGAAAACATATCACACTTTTCATCATAGTGCTTTTACCAATGCATAAAATGCCTGGAGAAGTCATTTCGAATGACTGGTCCTCAGTGTTGTGAGAACGATGACTGGTTAAAATTTTTGGTGGTTTCTTGTTCAGTCCATAGGCCTACATCATGTGGGAAACCGGTGAGCATGTGGCTCTATTAGTATAGGAGATACCTGAAAATATATCACACTTTTCATCATAGTGCTTTTACCAATGCATAAAATGCATGGAGAAGTCATTTCGAATGACTGGTCCTCAGTGTTGTGAGAACGATGACTGGTTAAAATTTTTGGTGGTTTCTTGTTCAGTCCATAGGCCTACATCATGTGGCAAACCGGTGAGCATGTGGCTCTATTAGTATAGGAGATACCTGAAAACATATCACACTTTTCATCATAGTGCTTTTACCAATGCATAAAATGCATGGAGAAGTCATTTCGAATGACTGGTCCTCAGTGTTGTGAGAACGATGACTGGTTAAAATTTTTGGTGGTTTCTTGTTCAGTCCATAGGCCTACATCATGTGGCAAACCGGTGAGCATGTGGCTCTATTAGTATAGGAGATACCTGAAAATATATCACACTTTTCATCATAGTGCTTTTACCAATGCATAAAATGCATGGAGAAGTCATTTCGAATGACTGGTCCTCAGTGTTGTGAGAACGATGACTGGTTAAAATTTTTGGTGGTTTCTTGTTCAGTCCATAGGCCTACATCATGTGGCAAACCGGTGAGCATGTGGCTCTATTAGTATAGGAGATACCTGAAAACATATCACACTTTTCATCATAGTGCTTTTACCAATGCATAAAATGCATGGAGAAGTCATTTCGAATGACTGGTCCTCAGTGTTGTGAGAACGATGACTGGTTAAAATTTTTGGTGGTTTCTTGTTCAGTCCATAGGCCTACATCATGTGGCAAACCGGTGAGCATGTGGCTCTATTAGTATAGGAGATACCTGAAAACATATCACACTTTTCATCATAGTGCTATTACCAATGCATAAAATGCATGGAGAAGTCATTTCGAATGACTGGTCCTCAGTGTTGTGAGAACGATGACTGGTTAAAATTTTTGGTGGTTTCTTGTTCATTCCATAGGCCTACATCATGTGGCAAATCGGTGAGCATGTGGCTCTATTAGTATAGGAGATACCTGAAAACATATCACACTTTTCATCATAGTGCTTTTACCAATGCATAAAATGCATGGAGAAGTCATTTCGAATGACTGGTCCTCAGTGTTGTGAGAACGATGACTGGTTAAAATTTTTGGTGGTTTCTTGTTCAGTCCATAGGCCTACATCATGTGGCAAACCGGTGAGCATGTGGCTCTATTAGTATAGGAGATACCTGAAAACATATCACACTTTTCATCATAGTGCCTTTACCAATGCATAAAATGCATGGAGAAGTCATTTCGAATGACTGGTCCTCAGTGTTGTGAGAACGATGACTGGTTAAAATTTTTGGTGGTTTCTTGTTCAGTCCATAGGCCTACATCATGTGGCAAACCGGTGAGCATGTGGCTCTATTAGTATAGGAGACACCTGAAAACATATCACACTTTTCATCATAGTGCTTTTACCAATGCATAAAATGCATGGAGAAGTCATTTCGAATGACTGGTCCTCAGTGTTGTGAGAACGATGACTGGTTAAAATTTTTGGTGGTTTCTTGTTCAGTCCATAGGCCTACATTATGTGGCAAACCGGTGAGCATGTGGCTCTATTAGTATAGGAGATACCTGAAAACATATCACACTTTTCATCATAGTGCTTTTACCAATGCATAAAATGCATGGAGAAGTCATTTCGAATGACTGGTCCTCAGTGTTGTGAGAACGATGACTGGTTAAAATTTTTGATGGTTTCTTGTTCAGTCCATAGGCCTATATCATGTGGCAAACCGGTGAGCATGTGGCTCTATTAGTATAGGAGATACCTGAAAACATATCACACTTTTCATCATAGTGCTTTTACCAATGCATAAAATGCATGGAGAAGTCATTTCGAATGACTGGTCCTCAGTGTTGTGAGAACGATGACTGGTTAAAATTTTTGGTGGTTTCTTGTTCAGTCCATAGGCCTACATCATGTGGCAAACCGGTGAGCATGTGGCTCTCTTAGTATAGGAGATACCTGAAAACATATCACACTTTTCATCATAGTGCTTTTACCAATGCATAAAATGCATGGAGAAGTCATTTCGAATGACTGGTCCTCAGTGTTGTGAGAACGATGACTGGTTAAAATTTTTGGTGGTTTCTTGTTCAGTCCATAGGCCGACATCATGTGGCAAACCGGTGAGCATGTGGCTCTATTAGTATAGGAGATACCTGAAAACATATCACACTTTTTATCATAGTGCTTTTACCAATGCATAAAATGCATGGAGAAGTCATTTCGAATGACTGGTCCTCAGTGTTGTGAGAACGATGACTGGTTAAAATTTTTGGTGGTTTCTTGTTCAGTCCATAGGCCTACATCATGTGGCAAGCCGGTGAGCATGTGGCTCTATTAGTATAGGAGATACCTGAAAACATATCACACTTTTCATCATAGTGCTTTTACCAATGCATAAAATGCATGGAGAAGTCATTTCGAATGACTGGTCCTCAGTGTTGTGAGAACGATGACTGGTTAAAATTTTTGGTGGTTTCTTGTTCAGTCCATAGGCCTACATCATGTGGCAAACCGGTGAGCATGTGGCTCTATTAGTATAGGAGATACCTGAAAATATATCACACTTTTCATCATAGTGCTTTTACCAATGCATAAAATGACTGGAGAAGTCATTTCGAATGACTGGTCCTCAGTGTTGTGAGAACGATGACTGGTTAAAATTTTTGGTGGTTTCTTGTTCAGTCCATAGGCCTACATCATGTGGCAAACCGGTGAGCATGTGGCTCTATTAGTATAGGAGATACCTGAAAACATATCACACTTTTCATCATAGTGCTTTTACCAATGCATAAAATGCATGGAGAAGTCATTTCGAATGACTGGTCCTCAGTGTTGTGAGAACGATGACTGGTTAAATTTTTTGGTGGTTTCTTGTTCAGTCCATAGGCCTACATCATGTGGCAAACCGGTGAGCATGTGGCTCTATTAGTATAGGAGATACCTGAAAACATATCACACTTTTCATCATAGTGCTTTTACCAAAGCATAAAATGCATGGAGAAGTCATTTCGAATGACTGGTCCTCAGTGTTGTGAGAACGATGACTGGTTAGAATTTTTGGTGGTTTCTTGTTCAGTCCATAGGCCTACATCATGTGGCAAACCGGTGAGCATGTGGCTCTATTAGTATAGGAGATACCTGAAAACATATCACACTTTTCATCATAGTGCTTTTACCAATGCATAAAATGCATGGAGAAGTCATTTCGAATGACTGGTCCTCAGTGTTGTGAGAACGATGACTGGTTAAAATTTTTGGTGGTTTCTTGTTCAGTCCATAGGCCTACATCATGTGGCAAACCGGTGAGCATGTGGCTCTATTAGTATAGGAGATACCTGAAAATATATCACACTTTTCATCATAGTGCTTTTACCAATGCATAAAATGCATGGAGAAGTCATTTCGAATGACTGGTCCTCAGTGTTGTGAGAACGATGACTGGTTAAAATTTTTGGTGGTTTCTTGTTCAGTCCATAGGCCTACATCATGTGGCAAACCGGTGAGCATGTGGCTCTATTAGTATAGGAGATACCTGAAAACATATCACACTTTTCATCATAGTGCTTTTACCAATGCATAAAATGCATGGAGAAGTCATTTCGAATGACTGGTCCTCAGTGTTGTGAGAACGATGACTGGTTAAAATTTTTGGTGGTTTCTTGTTCAGTCCATAGGCCTACATCATGTGGCATACCGGTGAGCATGTGGCTCTATTAGTATAGGAGATACCTGAAAACATATCACACTTTTCATCATAGTGCTTTTACCAATGCATAAAATGCATGGAGAAGTCATTTCGAATGACTGGTCCTCAGTGTTGTGAGAACGATGACTGGTTAAAATTTTTGGTGGTTTCTTGTTCATTCCATAGGCCTACATCATGTGGCAAATCGGTGAGCATGTGGCTCTATTAGTATAGGAGATACCTGAAAACATATCACACTTTTCATCATAGTGCTTTTACCAATGCATAAAATGCATGGAGAAGTCATTTCGAATGACTGGTCCTCAGTGTTGTGAGAACGATGACTGGTTAAAATTTTTGGTGGTTTCTTGTTCAGTCCATAGGCCTACATCATGTGGCAAACCGGTGAGCATGTGGCTCTATTAGTATAGGAGATACCTGAAAACATATCACACTTTTCATCATAGTGCCTTTACCAATGCATAAAATGCGTGGAGAAGTCATTTCGAATGACTGGTCCTCAGTGTTGTGAGAACGATGACTGGTTAAAATTTTTGGTGGTTTCTTGTTCAGTCCATAGGCCTACATCATGTGGCAAACCGGTGAGCATGTGGCTCTATTAGTATAGGAGACACCTGAAAACATATCACACTTTTCATCATAGTGCTTTTACCAATGCATAAAATGCATGGAGAAGTCATTTCGAATGACTGGTCCTCAGTGTTGTGAGAACGATGACTGGTTAAAATTTTTGGTGGTTTCTTGTTCAGTCCATAGGCCTACATTATGTGGCAAACCGGTGAGCATGTGGCTCTATTAGTATAGGAGATACCTGAAAACATATCACACTTTTCATCATAGTGCTTTTACCAATGCATAAAATGCATGGAGAAGTCATTTCGAATGACTGGTCCTCAGTGTTGTGAGAACGATGACTGGTTAAAATTTTTGATGGTTTCTTGTTCAGTCCATAGGCCTATATCATGTGGCAAACCGGTGAGCATGTGGCTCTATTAGTATAGGAGATACCTGAAAACATATCACACTTTTCATCATAGTGCTTTTACCAATGCATAAAATGCATGGAGAAGTCATTTCGAATGACTGGTCCTCAGTGTTGTGAGAACGATGACTGGTTAAAATTTTTGGTGGTTTCTTGTTCAGTCCATAGGCCTACATCATGTGGCAAACCGGTGAGCATGTGGCTCTCTTAGTATAGGAGATACCTGAAAACATATCACACTTTTCATCATAGTGCTTTTACCAATGCATAAAATGCATGGAGAAGTCATTTCGAATGACTGGTCCTCAGTGTTGTGAGAACGATGACTGGTTAAAATTTTTGGTGGTTTCTTGTTCAGTCCATAGGCCGACATCATGTGGCAAACCGGTGAGCATGTGGCTCTATTAGTATAGGAGATACCTGAAAACATATCACACTTTTTATCATAGTGCTTTTACCAATGCATAAAATGCATGGAGAAGTCATTTCGAATGACTGGTCCTCAGTGTTGTGAGAACGATGACTGGTTAAAATTTTTGGTGGTTTCTTGTTCAGTCCATAGGCCTACATCATGTGGCAAGCCGGTGAGCATGTGGCTCTATTAGTATAGGAGATACCTGAAAACATATCACACTTTTCATCATAGTGCTTTTACCAATGCATAAAATGCATGGAGAAGTCATTTCGAATGACTGGTCCTCAGTGTTGTGAGAACGATGACTGGTTAAAATTTTTGGTGGTTTCTTGTTCAGTCCATAGGCCTACATCATGTGGCAAACCGGTGAGCATGTGGCTCTATTAGTATAGGAGATACCTGAAAATATATCACACTTTTCATCATAGTGCTTTTACCAATGCATAAAATGACTGGAGAAGTCATTTCGAATGACTGGTCCTCAGTGTTGTGAGAACGATGACTGGTTAAAATTTTTGGTGGTTTCTTGTTCAGTCCATAGGCCTACATCATGTGGCAAACCGGTGAGCATGTGGCTCTATTAGTATAGGAGATACCTGAAAACATATCACACTTTTCATCATAGTGCTTTTACCAATGCATAAAATGCATGGAGAAGTCATTTCGAATGACTGGTCCTCAGTGTTGTGAGAACGATGACTGGTTAAATTTTTTGGTGGTTTCTTGTTCAGTCCATAGGCCTACATCATGTGGCAAACCGGTGAGCATGTGGCTCTATTAGTATAGGAGATACCTGAAAACATATCACACTTTTCATCATAGTGCTTTTACCAATGCATAAAATGCATGGAGAAGTCATTTCGAATGACTGGTCCTCAGTGTTGTTTGAACGATGACTGGTTAGAATTTTTGGTGGTTTCTTGTTCAGTCCATAGGCCTACATCATGTGGCAAACCGGTGAGCATGTGGCTCTATTAGTATAGGAGATACCTGAAAACATATCACACTTTTCATCATAGTGCTTTTACCAATGCATAAAATGCATGGAGAAGTCATTTCGAATGACTGGTCCTCAGTGTTGTGAGAACGATGACTGGTTAAAATTTTTGGTGGTTTCTTGTTCAGTCCATAGGCCTACATCATGTGGCAAACCGGTGAGCATGTGGCTCTATTAGTATAGGAGATACCTGAAAATATATCACACTTTTCATCATAGTGCTTTTACCAATGCATAAAATGCATGGAGAAGTCATTTCGAATGACTGGTCCTCAGTGTTGTGAGAACGATGACTGGTTAAAATTTTTGGTGGTTTCTTGTTCAGTCCATAGGCCTACATCATGTGGCAAACCGGTGAGCATGTGGCTCTATTAGTATAGGAGATACCTGAAAACATATCACACTTTTCATCATAGTGCTTTTACCAATGCATAAAATGCATGGAGAAGTCATTTCGAATGACTGGTCCTCAGTGTTGTGAGAACGATGACTGGTTAAAATTTTTGGTGGTTTCTTGTTCAGTCCATAGGCCTACATCATGTGGCAAACCGGTGAGCATGTGGCTCTATTAGTATAGGAGATACCTGAAAACATATCACACTTTTCATCATAGTGCTTTTACCAATGCATAAAATGCATGGAGAAGTCATTTCGAATGACTGGTCCTCAGTGTTGTGAGAACGATGACTGGTTAAAATTTTTGGTGGTTTCTTGTTCATTCCATAGGCCTACATCATGTGGCAAATCGGTGAGCATGTGGCTCTATTAGTATAGGAGATACCTGAAAACATATCACACTTTTCATCATAGTGCTTTTACCAATGCATAAAATGCATGGAGAAGTCATTTCGAATGACTGGTCCTCAGTGTTGTGAGAACGATGACTGGTTAAAATTTTTGGTGGTTTCTTGTTCAGTCCATAGGCCTACATCATGTGGCAAACCGGTGAGCATGTGGCTCTATAAGTATAGGAGATACCTGAAAACATATCACACTTTTCATCATAGTGCCTTTACCAATGCATAAAATGCATGGAGAAGTCATTTCGAATGACTGGTCCTCAGTGTTGTGAGAACGATGACTGGTTAAAATTTTTGGTGGTTTCTTGTTCAGTCCATAGGCCTACATCATGTGGCAAACCGGTGAGCATGTGGCTCTATTAGTATAGGAGACACCTGAAAACATATCACACTTTTCATCATAGTGCTTTTACCAATGCATAAAATGCATGGAGAAGTCATTTCGAATGACTGGTCCTCAGTGTTGTGAGAACGATGACTGGTTAAAATTTTTGGTGGTTTCTTGTTCAGTCCATAGGCCTACATTATGTGGCAAACCGGTGAGCATGTGGCTCTATTAGTATAGGAGATACCTGAAAACATATCACACTTTTCATCATAGTGCTTTTACCAATGCATAAAATGCATGGAGAAGTCATTTCGAATGACTGGTCCTCAGTGTTGTGAGAACGATGACTGGTTAAAATTTTTGATGGTTTCTTGTTCAGTCCATAGGCCTATATCATGTGGCAAACCGGTGAGCATGTGGCTCTATTAGTATAGGAGATACCTGAAAACATATCACACTTTTCATCATAGTGCTTTTACCAATGCATAAAATGCATGGAGAAGTCATTTCGAATGACTGGTCCTCAGTGTTGTGAGAACGATGACTGGTTAAAATTTTTGGTGGTTTCTTGTTCAGTCCATAGGCCTACATCATGTGGCAAACCGGTGAGCATGTGGCTCTCTTAGTATAGGAGATACCTGAAAACATATCACACTTTTCATCATAGTGCTTTTACCAATGCATAAAATGCATGGAGAAGTCATTTCGAATGACTGGTCCTCAGTGTTGTGAGAACGATGACTGGTTAAAATTTTTGGTGGTTTCTTGTTCAGTCCATAGGCCGACATCATGTGGCAAACCGGTGAGCATGTGGCTCTATTAGTATAGGAGATACCTGAAAACATATCACACTTTTTATCATAGTGCTTTTACCAATGCATAAAATGCATGGAGAAGTCATTTCGAATGACTGGTCCTCAGTGTTGTGAGAACGATGACTGGTTAAAATTTTTGGTGGTTTCTTGTTCAGTCCATAGGCCTACATCATGTGGCAAGCCGGTGAGCATGTGGCTCTATTAGTATAGGAGATACCTGAAAACATATCACACTTTTCATCATAGTGCTTTTACCAATGCATAAAATGCATGGAGAAGTCATTTCGAATGACTGGTCCTCAGTGTTGTGAGAACGATGACTGGTTAAAATTTTTGGTGGTTTCTTGTTCAGTCCATAGGCCTACATCATGTGGCAAACCGGTGAGCATGTGGCTCTATTAGTATAGGAGATACCTGAAAATATATCACACTTTTCATCATAGTGCTTTTACCAATGCATAAAATGACTGGAGAAGTCATTTCGAATGACTGGTCCTCAGTGTTGTGAGAACGATGACTGGTTAAAATTTTTGGTGGTTTCTTGTTCAGTCCATAGGCCTACATCATGTGGCAAACCGGTGAGCATGTGGCTCTATTAGTATAGGAGATACCTGAAAACATATCACACTTTTCATCATAGTGCTTTTACCAATGCATAAAATGCATGGAGAAGTCATTTCGAATGACTGGTCCTCAGTGTTGTGAGAACGATGACTGGTTAAATTTTTTGGTGGTTTCTTGTTCAGTCCATAGGCCTACATCATGTGGCAAACCGGTGAGCATGTGGCTCTATTAGTATAGGAGATACCTGAAAACATATCACACTTTTCATCATAGTGCTTTTACCAAAGCATAAAATGCATGGAGAAGTCATTTCGAATGACTGGTCCTCAGTGTTGTGAGAACGATGACTGGTTAGAATTTTTGGTGGTTTCTTGTTCAGTCCATAGGCCTACATCATGTGGCAAACCGGTGAGCATGTGGCTCTATTAGTATAGGAGATACCTGAAAACATATCACACTTTTCATCATAGTGCTTTTACCAATGCATAAAATGCATGGAGAAGTCATTTCGAATGACTGGTCCTCAGTGTTGTGAGAACGATGACTGGTTAAAATTTTTGGTGGTTTCTTGTTCAGTCCATAGGCCTACATCATGTGGCAAACCGGTGAGCATGTGGCTCTATTAGTATAGGAGATACCTGAAAATATATCACACTTTTCATCATAGTGCTTTTACCAATGCATAAAATGCATGGAGAAGTCATTTCGAATGACTGGTCCTCAGTGTTGTGAGAACGATGACTGGTTAAAATTTTTGGTGGTTTCTTGTTCAGTCCATAGGCCTACATCATGTGGCAAACCGGTGAGCATGTGGCTCTATTAGTATAGGAGATACCTGAAAACATATCACACTTTTCATCATAGTGCTTTTACCAATGCATAAAATGCATGGAGAAGTCATTTCGAATGACTGGTCCTCAGTGTTGTGAGAACGATGACTGGTTAAAATTTTTGGTGGTTTCTTGTTCAGTCCATAGGCCTACATCATGTGGCATACCGGTGAGCATGTGGCTCTATTAGTATAGGAGATACCTGAAAACATATCACACTTTTCATCATAGTGCTTTTACCAATGCATAAAATGCATGGAGAAGTCATTTCGAATGACTGGTCCTCAGTGTTGTGAGAACGATGACTGGTTAAAATTTTTGGTGGTTTCTTGTTCATTCCATAGGCCTACATCATGTGGCAAATCGGTGAGCATGTGGCTCTATTAGTATAGGAGATACCTGAAAACATATCACACTTTTCATCATAGTGCTTTTACCAATGCATAAAATGCATGGAGAAGTCATTTCGAATGACTGGTCCTCAGTGTTGTGAGAACGATGACTGGTTAAAATTTTTGGTGGTTTCTTGTTCAGTCCATAGGCCTACATCATGTGGCAAACCGGTGAGCATGTGGCTCTATTAGTATAGGAGATACCTGAAAACATATCACACTTTTCATCATAGTGCCTTTACCAATGCATAAAATGCGTGGAGAAGTCATTTCGAATGACTGGTCCTCAGTGTTGTGAGAACGATGACTGGTTAAAATTTTTGGTGGTTTCTTGTTCAGTCCATAGGCCTACATCATGTGGCAAACCGGTGAGCATGTGGCTCTATTAGTATAGGAGACACCTGAAAACATATCACACTTTTCATCATAGTGCTTTTACCAATGCATAAAATGCATGGAGAAGTCATTTCGAATGACTGGTCCTCAGTGTTGTGAGAACGATGACTGGTTAAAATTTTTGGTGGTTTCTTGTTCAGTCCATAGGCCTACATTATGTGGCAAACCGGTGAGCATGTGGCTCTATTAGTATAGGAGATACCTGAAAACATATCACACTTTTCATCATAGTGCTTTTACCAATGCATAAAATGCATGGAGAAGTCATTTCGAATGACTGGTCCTCAGTGTTGTGAGAACGATGACTGGTTAAAATTTTTGATGGTTTCTTGTTCAGTCCATAGGCCTATATCATGTGGCAAACCGGTGAGCATGTGGCTCTATTAGTATAGGAGATACCTGAAAACATATCACACTTTTCATCATAGTGCTTTTACCAATGCATAAAATGCATGGAGAAGTCATTTCGAATGACTGGTCCTCAGTGTTGTGAGAACGATGACTGGTTAAAATTTTTGGTGGTTTCTTGTTCAGTCCATAGGCCTACATCATGTGGCAAACCGGTGAGCATGTGGCTCTCTTAGTATAGGAGATACCTGAAAACATATCACACTTTTCATCATAGTGCTTTTACCAATGCATAAAATGCATGGAGAAGTCATTTCGAATGACTGGTCCTCAGTGTTGTGAGAACGATGACTGGTTAAAATTTTTGGTGGTTTCTTGTTCAGTCCATAGGCCGACATCATGTGGCAAACCGGTGAGCATGTGGCTCTATTAGTATAGGAGATACCTGAAAACATATCACACTTTTTATCATAGTGCTTTTACCAATGCATAAAATGCATGGAGAAGTCATTTCGAATGACTGGTCCTCAGTGTTGTGAGAACGATGACTGGTTAAAATTTTTGGTGGTTTCTTGTTCAGTCCATAGGCCTACATCATGTGGCAAGCCGGTGAGCATGTGGCTCTATTAGTATAGGAGATACCTGAAAACATATCACACTTTTCATCATAGTGCTTTTACCAATGCATAAAATGCATGGAGAAGTCATTTCGAATGACTGGTCCTCAGTGTTGTGAGAACGATGACTGGTTAAAATTTTTGGTGGTTTCTTGTTCAGTCCATAGGCCTACATCATGTGGCAAACCGGTGAGCATGTGGCTCTATTAGTATAGGAGATACCTGAAAATATATCACACTTTTCATCATAGTGCTTTTACCAATGCATAAAATGACTGGAGAAGTCATTTCGAATGACTGGTCCTCAGTGTTGTGAGAACGATGACTGGTTAAAATTTTTGGTGGTTTCTTGTTCAGTCCATAGGCCTACATCATGTGGCAAACCGGTGAGCATGTGGCTCTATTAGTATAGGAGATACCTGAAAACATATCACACTTTTCATCATAGTGCTTTTACCAATGCATAAAATGCATGGAGAAGTCATTTCGAATGACTGGTCCTCAGTGTTGTGAGAACGATGACTGGTTAAATTTTTTGGTGGTTTCTTGTTCAGTCCATAGGCCTACATCATGTGGCAAACCGGTGAGCATGTGGCTCTATTAGTATAGGAGATACCTGAAAACATATCACACTTTTCATCATAGTGCTTTTACCAATGCATAAAATGCATGGAGAAGTCATTTCGAATGACTGGTCCTCAGTGTTGTTTGAACGATGACTGGTTAGAATTTTTGGTGGTTTCTTGTTCAGTCCATAGGCCTACATCATGTGGCAAACCGGTGAGCATGTGGCTCTATTAGTATAGGAGATACCTGAAAACATATCACACTTTTCATCATAGTGCTTTTACCAATGCATAAAATGCATGGAGAAGTCATTTCGAATGACTGGTCCTCAGTGTTGTGAGAACGATGACTGGTTAAAATTTTTGGTGGTTTCTTGTTCAGTCCATAGGCCTACATCATGTGGCAAACCGGTGAGCATGTGGCTCTATTAGTATAGGAGATACCTGAAAATATATCACACTTTTCATCATAGTGCTTTTACCAATGCATAAAATGCATGGAGAAGTCATTTCGAATGACTGGTCCTCAGTGTTGTGAGAACGATGACTGGTTAAAATTTTTGGTGGTTTCTTGTTCAGTCCATAGGCCTACATCATGTGGCAAACCGGTGAGCATGTGGCTCTATTAGTATAGGAGATACCTGAAAACATATCACACTTTTCATCATAGTGCTTTTACCAATGCATAAAATGCATGGAGAAGTCATTTCGAATGACTGGTCCTCAGTGTTGTGAGAACGATGACTGGTTAAAATTTTTGGTGGTTTCTTGTTCAGTCCATAGGCCTACATCATGTGGCAAACCGGTGAGCATGTGGCTCTATTAGTATAGGAGATACCTGAAAACATATCACACTTTTCATCATAGTGCTTTTACCAATGCATAAAATGCATGGAGAAGTCATTTCGAATGACTGGTCCTCAGTGTTGTGAGAACGATGACTGGTTAAAATTTTTGGTGGTTTCTTGTTCATTCCATAGGCCTACATCATGTGGCAAATCGGTGAGCATGTGGCTCTATTAGTATAGGAGATACCTGAAAACATATCACACTTTTCATCATAGTGCTTTTACCAATGCATAAAATGCATGGAGAAGTCATTTCGAATGACTGGTCCTCAGTGTTGTGAGAACGATGACTGGTTAAAATTTTTGGTGGTTTCTTGTTCAGTCCATAGGCCTACATCATGTGGCAAACCGGTGAGCATGTGGCTCTATAAGTATAGGAGATACCTGAAAACATATCACACTTTTCATCATAGTGCCTTTACCAATGCATAAAATGCATGGAGAAGTCATTTCGAATGACTGGTCCTCAGTGTTGTGAGAACGATGACTGGTTAAAATTTTTGGTGGTTTCTTGTTCAGTCCATAGGCCTACATCATGTGGCAAACCGGTGAGCATGTGGCTCTATTAGTATAGGAGACACCTGAAAACATATCACACTTTTCATCATAGTGCTTTTACCAATGCATAAAATGCATGGAGAAGTCATTTCGAATGACTGGTCCTCAGTGTTGTGAGAACGATGACTGGTTAAAATTTTTGGTGGTTTCTTGTTCAGTCCATAGGCCTACATTATGTGGCAAACCGGTGAGCATGTGGCTCTATTAGTATAGGAGATACCTGAAAACATATCACACTTTTCATCATAGTGCTTTTACCAATGCATAAAATGCATGGAGAAGTCATTTCGAATGACTGGTCCTCAGTGTTGTGAGAACGATGACTGGTTAAAATTTTTGATGGTTTCTTGTTCAGTCCATAGGCCTATATCATGTGGCAAACCGGTGAGCATGTGGCTCTATTAGTATAGGAGATACCTGAAAATATATCACACTTTTCATCATAGTGCTTTTACCAATGCATAAAATGACTGGAGAAGTCATTTCGAATGACTGGTCCTCAGTGTTGTGAGAACGATGACTGGTTAAAATTTTTGGTGGTTTCTTGTTCAGTCCATAGGCCTACATCATGTGGCAAACCGGTGAGCATGTGGCTCTATTAGTATAGGAGATACCTGAAAACATATCACACTTTTCATCATAGTGCTTTTACCAATGCATAAAATGCATGGAGAAGTCATTTCGAATGACTGGTCCTCAGTGTTGTGAGAACGATGACTGGTTAAATTTTTTGGTGGTTTCTTGTTCAGTCCATAGGCCTACATCATGTGGCAAACCGGTGAGCATGTGGCTCTATTAGTATAGGAGATACCTGAAAACATATCACACTTTTCATCATAGTGCTTTTACCAATGCATAAAATGCATGGAGAAGTCATTTCGAATGACTGGTCCTCAGTGTTGTGAGAACGATGACTGGTTAAAATTTTTGGTGGTTTCTTGTTCAGTCCATAGGCCTACATCATGTGGCAAACCGGTGAGCATGTGGCTCTATTAGTATAGGAGATACCTGAAAACATATCACACTTTTCATCATAGTGCTTTTACCAATGCATAAAATGCATGGAGAAGTCATTTCGAATGACTGGTCCTCAGTGTTGTGAGAACGATGACTGGTTAAAATTTTTGGTGGTTTCTTGTTCATTCCATAGGCCTACATCATGTGGCAAATCGGTGAGCATGTGGCTCTATTAGTATAGGAGATACCTGAAAACATATCACACTTTTCATCATAGTGCTTTTACCAATGCATAAAATGCATGGAGAAGTCATTTCGAATGACTGGTCCTCAGTGTTGTGAGAACGATGACTGGTTAAAATTTTTGGTGGTTTCTTGTTCAGTCCATAGGCCTACATCATGTGGCAAACCGGTGAGCATGTGGCTCTATAAGTATAGGAGATACCTGAAAACATATCACACTTTTCATCATAGTGCCTTTACCAATGCATAAAATGCATGGAGAAGTCATTTCGAATGACTGGTCCTCAGTGTTGTGAGAACGATGACTGGTTAAAATTTTTGGTGGTTTCTTGTTCAGTCCATAGGCCTACATCATGTGGCAAACCGGTGAGCATGTGGCTCTATTAGTATAGGAGACACCTGAAAACATATCACACTTTTCATCATAGTGCTTTTACCAATGCATAAAATGCATGGAGAAGTCATTTCGAATGACTGGTCCTCAGTGTTGTGAGAACGATGACTGGTTAAAATTTTTGGTGGTTTCTTGTTCAGTCCATAGGCCTACATTATGTGGCAAACCGGTGAGCATGTGGCTCTATTAGTATAGGAGATACCTGAAAACATATCACACTTTTCATCATAGTGCTTTTACCAATGCATAAAATGCATGGAGAAGTCATTTCGAATGACTGGTCCTCAGTGTTGTGAGAACGATGACTGGTTAAAATTTTTGATGGTTTCTTGTTCAGTCCATAGGCCTATATCATGTGGCAAACCGGTGAGCATGTGGCTCTATTAGTATAGGAGATACCTGAAAACATATCACACTTTTCATCATAGTGCTTTTACCAATGCATAAAATGCATGGAGAAGTCATTTCGAATGACTGGTCCTCAGTGTTGTGAGAACGATGACTGGTTAAAATTTTTGGTGGTTTCTTGTTCAGTCCATAGGCCGACATCATGTGGCAAACCGGTGAGCATGTGGCTCTCTTAGTATAGGAGATACCTGAAAACATATCACACTTTTCATCATAGTGCTTTTACCAATGCATAAAATGCATGGAGAAGTCATTTCGAATGACTGGTCCTCAGTGTTGTGAGAACGATGACTGGTTAAAATTTTTGGTGGTTTCTTGTTCAGTCCATAGGCCGACATCATGTGGCAAACCGGTGAGCATGTGGCTCTATTAGTATAGGAGATACCTGAAAACATATCACACTTTTTATCATAGTGCTTTTACCAATGCATAAAATGCATGGAGAAGTCATTTCGAATGACTGGTCCTCAGTGTTGTGAGAACGATGACTGGTTAAAATTTTTGGTGGTTTCTTGTTCAGTCCATAGGCCTACATCATGTGGCAAGCCGGTGAGCATGTGGCTCTATTAGTATAGGAGATACCTGAAAACATATCACACTTTTCATCATAGTGCTTTTACCAATGCATAAAATGCATGGAGAAGTCATTTCGAATGACTGGTCCTCAGTGTTGTGAGAACGATGACTGGTTAAAATTTTTGGTGGTTTCTTGTTCAGTCCATAGGCCTACATCATGTGGCAAACCGGTGAGCATGTGGCTCTATTAGTATAGGAGATACCTGAAAATATATCACACTTTTCATCATAGTGCTTTTACCAATGCATAAAATGCATGGAGAAGTCATTTCGAATGACTGGTCCTCAGTGTTGTGAGAACGATGACTGGTTAAAATTTTTGGTGGTTTCTTGTTCAGTCCATAGGCCTACATCATGTGGCAAGCCGGTGAGCATGTGGCTCTATTAGTATAGGAGATACCTGAAAACATATCACACTTTTCATCATAGTGCTTTTACCAATGCATAAAATGCATGGAGAAGTCATTTCGAATGACTGGTCCTCAGTGTTGTGAGAACGATGACTGGTTAAAATTTTTGGTGGTTTCTTGTTCAGTCCATAGGCCTACATCATGTGGCAAACCGGTGAGCATGTGGCTCTATTAGTATAGGAGATACCTGAAAATATATCACACTTTTCATCATAGTGCTTTTACCAATGCATAAAATGACTGGAGAAGTCATTTCGAATGACTGGTCCTCAGTGTTGTGAGAACGATGACTGGTTAAAATTTTTGGTGGTTTCTTGTTCAGTCCATAGGCCTACATCATGTGGCAAACCGGTGAGCATGTGGCTCTATTAGTATAGGAGATACCTGAAAACATATCACACTTTTCATCATAGTGCTTTTACCAATGCATAAAATGCATGGAGAAGTCATTTCGAATGACTGGTCCTCAGTGTTGTGAGAACGATGACTGGTTAAATTTTTTGGTGGTTTCTTGTTCAGTCCATAGGCCTACATCATGTGGCAAACCGGTGAGCATGTGGCTCTATTAGTATAGGAGATACCTGAAAACATATCACACTTTTCATCATAGTGCTTTTACCAATGCATAAAATGCATGGAGAAGTCATTTCGAATGACTGGTCCTCAGTGTTGTGAGAACGATGACTGGTTAGAATTTTTGGTGGTTTCTTGTTCAGTCCATAGGCCTACATCATGTGGCAAACCGGTGAGCATGTGGCTCTATTAGTATAGGAGATACCTGAAAACATATCACACTTTTCATCATAGTGCTTTTACCAATGCATAAAATGCATGGAGAAGTCATTTCGAATGACTGGTCCTCAGTGTTGTGAGAACGATGAATGGTTAAAATTTTTGGTGGTTTCTTGTTCAGTCCATAGGCCTACATCATGTGGCAAACCGGTGAGCATGTGGCTCTATTAGTATAGGAGATACCTGAAAACATATCACACTTTTCATCATAGTGCTTTTACCAATGCATAAAATGCATGGAGAAGTCATTTCGAATGACTGGTCCTCAGTGTTGTGAGAACGATGACTGGTTAAAATGTTTGGTGGTTTCTTGTTCAGTCCATAGGCCTACATCATGTGGCAAACCGGTTAGCATGTGGCTCTATTAGTATAGGAGATACCTGAAAACATATCACACTTTTCATCATAGTGCTTTTACCAATGCATAAAATGCATGGAGAAGTCATTTCGAATGACTGGTCCTCAGTGTTGTGAGAACGATGACTGGTTAAAATTTTTGGTGGTTTCTTGTTCAGTCCATAGGCCTACATCATGTGGGAAACCGGTGAGCATGTGGCTCTATTAGTATAGGAGATACCTGAAAACATATCACACTTTTCATCATAGTGCTTTTAACAATGCATAAAATGCCTGGAGAAGTCATTTCGAATGACTGGTCCTCAGTGTTGTGAGAACGATGACTGGTTAAAATTTTTGGTGGTTTCTTGTTCAGTCCATAGGCCTACATCATGTGGCAAACCGGTGAGCATGTGGCTCTATTAGTATAGGAGATACCTGAAAACATATCACACTTTTCATCATAGTGCTTTTACCAATGCATAAAATGCATGGAGAAGTCATTTCGAATGACTGGTCCTCAGTGTTGTGAGAACGATGACTGGTTAAAATTTTTGGTGGTTTCTTGTTCAGTCCATAGGCCTACATCATGTGGCAAACCGGTGAGCATGTGGCTCTATTAGTATAGGAGATACCTGAAAACATATCACACTTTTCATCAGTGCTTTTACCAATGCATAAAATGCATGGAGAAGTCATTTCGAATGACTGGTCCTCAGTGTTGTGAGAACGATGACTGGTTAAAATTTTTGGTGGTTTCTTGTTCAGTCCATAGGCCTACATCATGTGGCAAACCGGTGAGCATGTGGCTCTATTAGTATAGGAGATACCTGAAAACATATCACACTTTTCATCATAGTGCTTTTACCAATGCATAAAATGCATGGAGAAGTCATTTCGAATGACTGGTCCTCAGTGTTGTGAGAACGATGACTGGTTAAAATTTTTGGTGGTTTCTTGTTCAGTCCATAGGCCTACATCATGTGGCAAACCGGTGAGCATGTGGCTCTATTAGTATAGGAGATACCTGAAAACATATCACACTTTTCATCATAGTGCTTTTACCAATGCATAAAATGCATGGAGAAGTCATTTCAAATGACTGGTCCTCAGTGTTGTGAGAACGATGACTGGTTAAAATTTTTGGTGGTTTCTTGTTCAGTCCATTAGCCTACATCATGTGGCAAACCGGTGAGCATGTGGCTCTATTAGTATAGGAGATACCTGAAAACAAATCACACTTTTCATCATAGTGCTTTTACCAATGCATAAAATGCATGGAGAAGTCATTTCGAATGACTGGTCCTCAGTGTTGTGAGAACGATGGCTGGTTAAAATTTTTGGTGGTTTCTTGTTCAGTCCATAGGCCTACATCATGTGGCAAACCGGTGAGCATGTGGCTCTATTAGTATAGGAGATACCTGAAAACATATCACACTTTTCATCATAGTGCTTTTACCAATGCATAAAATGCATGGAGAAGTCATTTCGAATGACTGGTCCTCAGTGTTGTGAGAACGATGACTGGTTAAAATTTTTGGTGGTTTCTTGTTCAGTCCATTAGCCTACATCATGTGGCAAACCGGTGAGCATGTGGCTCTATTAGTATAGGAGATACCTGAAAACATATCACACTTTTCATCATAGTGCTTTTACCAATGCATAAAATGCATGGAGAAGTCATTTCGAATGACTGGTCCTCAGTGTTGTGAGAACGATGACTGGTTAAAATTTTTGGTGGTTTCTTGTTCAGTCCATAGGCCTACATCATGTGGCAAACCGGTGAGCATGTGGCTCTATTAGTATAAGAGATACCTGAAAATATATCACACTTTTCATCATAGTGCTTTTACCAATGCATAAAATGACTGGAGAAGTCATTTCGAATGACTGGTCCTCAGTGTTGTGAGAACGATGACTGGTTAAAATTTTTGGTGGTTTCTTGTTCAGTCCATAGGCCTACATCATGTGGCAAACCGGTGAGCATGTGGCTCTATTAGTATAGGAGATACCTGAAAACATATCACACTTTTCATCATAGTGCTTTTACCAATGCATAAAATGCATGGAGAAGTCATTTCGAATGACTGGTCCTCAGTGTTGTGAGAACGATGACTGGTTAAAATTTTTGGTGGTTTCTTGTTCAGTCCATAGGCCTACATCATGTGGCAAACCGGTGAGCATGTGGCTCTATTAGTATAGGAGATACCTGAAAACATATCATACTTTTCATGATAGTGCTTTTACCAATGCATAAAATGCATGGAGAAGTCATTTCGAATGACTGGTCCTCAGTGTTGTGAGAACGATGACTGGTTAAAATGTTTGGTGGTTTCTTGTTCAGTCCATAGGCCTACATCATGTGGCAAACCAGTGAGCATGTGGCTCTATTAGTATAGGAGATACCTGCAAACATATCACACTTTTCATCAGTGCTTTTACCAATGCATAAAATGCATGGAGAAGTCATTTCGAATGACTGGTCCTCAGTGTTGTGAGAACGATGACTGGTTAAAATTTTTGGTGGTTTCTTGTTCAGTCCATAGGCCTACATCATGTGGCAAACCGGTGAGCATGTGGCTCTATTAGTATAGGAGATACCTGAAAACATATCACACTTTTCATCATAGTGCTTTTACCAATGCATAAAATGCATGGAGAAGTCATTTCGAATGACTGGTCCTCAGTGTTGTGAGAACGATGACTGGTTAAAATTTTTGGTGGTTTCTTGTTCAGTCCATTAGCCTACATCATGTGGCAAACCGGTGAGCATGTGGCTCTATTAGTATAGGAGATACCTGAAAACATATCACACTTTTCATCATAGTGCTTTTACCAATGCATAAAATGCATGGAGAAGTCAGTTTGAATGACTGGTCCTCAGTGTTGTGAGAACGATGACTGGTTAAAATTTTTGGTGGTTTCTTGTTCAGTCCATTAGCCTACATCATGTGGCAAACCGGTGAGCATGTGGCTCTATTAGTATAGGAGATACCTGAAAACATATCACACTTTTCATCATAGTGCTTTTACCAATGCATAAAATGCATGGAGAAGTCATTTCGAATGACTGGTCCTCAGTGTTGTGAGAACGATGACTGGTTAAAATTTTTGATGGTTTCTTGTTCAGTCCATAGGCCTACATCATGTGGCAAACCGGTGAGCATGTGGCTCTATTAGTATAGGAGATACCTGAAAACATATCACACTTTTCATCATAGTGCTTTTACCAATGCATAAAATGCATGAAGAAGTCATTTCGAATGACTGGTCCTCAGTGTTGTGAGAACGATGACTGGTTAAAATTTTTGGTGGTTTCTTGTTCAGTCCATAGGTCTACATCATGTGGCAAACCGGTGAGCATGTGGCTCTATTAGTATAGGAGATACCTGAAAATATATCACACTTTTCATCATAGTGCTTTTACCAATGCATAAAGTGACTGGAGAAGTCATTTCGAATGACTGGTCCTCAGTGTTGTGAGAACGATGACTGGTTAAAATTTTTGGTGGTTTCTTGTTCAGTCCATAGGCCTACATCATGTGGCAAACCGGTGAGCATGTGGCTCTATTAGTATAGGAGATACCTGAAAACATATCACACTTTTCATCATAGTGCTTTTACCAATGCATAAAATGCATGGAGATGTCATTTCGAATGACTGGTCCTCAGTGTTGTGAGAACGATGACTGGTTAAAATTTTTGGTGGTTTCTTGTTCAGTCCATAGGCCTACATCATGTGGCAAACCGGTGAGCATGTGGCTCTATTAGTATAGGAGATACCTGAAAACATATCACACTTTTCATCATAGTGCTTTTACCAATGCATAAAATGCATGGAGAAGTCATTTCGAATGACTGGTCCTCAGTGTTGTGAGAACGATGACTGGTTAGAATTTTTGGTGGTTTCTTGTTCAGTCCACAGGCCTACATCATGTGGCAAACCGGTGAGCATGTGGCTCTATTAGTATAGGAGATACCTGAAAACATATCACACTTTTCATCATAGTGCTTTTACCAATGCATAAAATGCATGGAGAAGTCATTTCGAATGACTGGTCCTCAGTGTTGTGAGAACGATGACTGGTTAAAATTTTTGGTGGTTTCTTGTTCAGTCCATAGGCCTACATCATGTGGCAAACCGGTGAGCATGTGGCTCTATTAGTATAGGAGACACCTGAAAACATATCACACTTTTCATCATAGTGCTTTTACCAATGCATAAAATGCATGGAGAAGTCATTTCGAATGACTGGTCCTCAGTGTTGTGAGAACGATGACTGGTTAAAATTTTTGGTGGTTTCTTGTTCAGTCCATAGGCCTACATTATGTGGCAAACCGGTGAGCATGTGGCTCTATTAGTATAGGAGATACCTGAAAACATATCACACTTTTCATCATAGTGCTTTTACCAATGCATAAAATGCATGGAGAAGTCATTTCGAATGACTGGTCCTCAGTGTTGTGAGAACGATGACTGGTTAAAATTTTTGGTGGCTTCTTGTTCAGTCCATAGGCCTACATCATGTGGCAAACCGGTGAGCATGTGGCTCTATTAGTATAGGAGATACCTGAAAACATATCACACTTTTCATCATAGTGCTTTTACCAATGCATAAAATGCATGGAGAAGTCATTTCGAATGACTGGTCCTCAGTGTTGTGAGAACGATGACTGGTTAAAATTTTTGGTGGTTTCTTGTTCAGTCCATAGGCCTACATCATGTGGCAAACCGGTGAGCATGTGGCTCTATTAGTATAGGAGATACCTGAAAACATATCACACTTTTCATCATAGTGCTTTTACCAATGCATAAAATGCATGGAGAAGTCATTTCGAATGACTGGTCCTCAGTGTTGTGAGAACGATGACTGGTTAAAATTTTTGGTGGTTTCTTGTTCAGTCCATAGGCCTACATCATGTGGCAAACCGGTGAGCATGTGGCTCTATTAGTATAGGAGATACCTGAAAACATATCACACTTTTCATCATAGTGCTTTTACCAATGCATACAATGCATGGAGAAGTCATTTCGAATGACTGGTCCTCAGTGTTGTGAGAACGATGACTGGTTAAAATTTTTGGTGGTTTCTTGTTCAGTCCATAGGCCTACATCATGTGGCAAACCGGTGAGCATGTGGCTCTATTAGTATAGGAGATACCTGAAAACATATCACACTTTTCATCATAGTGCTTTTACCAATGCATAAAATGCATGGAGAAGTCATTTCGAATGACTGGTCCTCAGTGTTGTGAGAACGATGACTGGTTAAAATTTTTGGTGGCTTCTTGTTCAGTCCATAGGCCTACATCATGTGGCAAACCGGTGAGCATGTGGCTCTATTAGTATAGGAGATACCTGAAAACATATCACACTTTTCATCATAGTGCTTTTACCAATGCATAAAATGCATGGAGAAGTCATTTCGAATGACTGGTCCTCAGTGTTGTGAGAACGATGACTGGTTAAAATTTTTGGTGGTTTCTTGTTCAGTCCATAGGCCTACATCATGTGGCAAACCGGTGAGCATGTGGCTCTATTAGTATAGGAGATACCTGAAAACATATCACACTTTTCATCATAGTGCTTTTACCAATGCATAAAATGCATGGAGAAGTCATTTCGAATGACTGGTCCTCAGTGTTGTGAGAACGATGACTGGTTAAAATTTTTGGTGGTTTCTTGTTCAGTCCATAGGCCTACATCATGTGGCAAACCGGTGAGCATGTGGCTCTATTAGTATAGGAGATACCTGAAAACATATCACACTTTTCATCATAGTGCTTTTACCAATGCATAAAATGCATGGAGAAGTCATTTCGAATGACTGGTCCTCAGTGTTGTGAGAACGATGACTGGTTAAAATTTTTGGTGGTTTCTTGTTCAGTCCATAGGCCTACATTATGTGGCAAACCGGTGAGCATGTGGCTCTATTAGTATAGGAGATACCTGAAAACATATCACACTTTTCATCAGTGCTTTTACCAATGCATAAAATGCATGGAGAAGTCATTTCGAATGACTGGTCCTCAGTGTTGTGAGAACGATGACTGGTTAAAATTTTTGGTGGTTTCTTGTTCAGTCCATAGGCCTACATCATGTGGCAAACCGGTGAGCATGTGGCTCTATTAGTATAGGAGATACCTGAAAACATATCACACTTTTCATCATAGTGCTTTTACCAATGCATAAAATGCATGGAGATGTCATTTCGAATGACTGGTCCTCAGTGTTGTGAGAACGATGACTGGTTAAAATTTTTGGTGGTTTCTTGTTCAGTCCATAGGCCTACATCATGTGGCAAACCGGTGAGCATGTGGCTCTATTAGTATAGGAGATACCTGAAAACATATCACACTTTTCATCATAGTGCTTTTACCAATGCATAAAATGCATGGAGAAGTCATTTCGAATGACTGGTCCTCAGTGTTGTGAGAACGATGACTGGTTAGAATTTTTGGTGGTTTCTTGTTCAGTCCACAGGCCTACATCATGTGGCAAACCGGTGAGCATGTGGCTCTATTAGTATAGGAGATACCTGAAAACATATCACACTTTTCATCATAGTGCTTTTACCAATGCATAAAATGCATGGAGAAGTCATTTCGAATGACTGGTCCTCAGTGTTGTGAGAACGATGACTGGTTAAAATTTTTGGTGGTTTCTTGTTCAGTCCATAGGCCTACATCATGTGGCAAACCGGTGAGCATGTGGCTCTATTAGTATAGGAGACACCTGAAAACATATCACACTTTTCATCATAGTGCTTTTACCAATGCATAAAATGCATGGAGAAGTCATTTCGAATGACTGGTCCTCAGTGTTGTGAGAACGATGACTGGTTAAAATTTTTGGTGGTTTCTTGTTCAGTCCATAGGCCTACATTATGTGGCAAACCGGTGAGCATGTGGCTCTATTAGTATAGGAGATACCTGAAAACATATCACACTTTTCATCATAGTGCTTTTACCAATGCATAAAATGCATGGAGAAGTCATTTCGAATGACTGGTCCTCAGTGTTGTGAGAACGATGACTGGTTAAAATTTTTGGTGGCTTCTTGTTCAGTCCATAGGCCTACATCATGTGGCAAACCGGTGAGCATGTGGCTCTATTAGTATAGGAGATACCTGAAAACATATCACACTTTTCATCATAGTGCTTTTACCAATGCATAAAATGCATGGAGAAGTCATTTCGAATGACTGGTCCTCAGTGTTGTGAGAACGATGACTGGTTAAAATTTTTGGTGGTTTCTTGTTCAGTCCATAGGCCTACATCATGTGGCAAACCGGTGAGCATGTGGCTCTATTAGTATAGGAGATACCTGAAAACATATCACACTTTTCATCATAGTGCTTTTACCAATGCATAAAATGCATGGAGAAGTCATTTCGAATGACTGGTCCTCAGTGTTGTGAGAACGATGACTGGTTAAAATTTTTGGTGGTTTCTTGTTCAGTCCATAGGCCTACATCATGTGGCAAACCGGTGAGCATGTGGCTCTATTAGTATAGGAGATACCTGAAAACATATCACACTTTTCATCATAGTGCTTTTACCAATGCATACAATGCATGGAGAAGTCATTTCGAATGACTGGTCCTCAGTGTTGTGAGAACGATGACTGGTTAAAATTTTTGGTGGTTTCTTGTTCAGTCCATAGGCCTACATCATGTGGCAAACCGGTGAGCATGTGGCTCTATTAGTATAGGAGATACCTGAAAACATATCACACTTTTCATCATAGTGCTTTTACCAATGCATAAAATGCATGGAGAAGTCATTTCGAATGACTGGTCCTCAGTGTTGTGAGAACGATGACTGGTTAAAATTTTTGGTGGCTTCTTGTTCAGTCCATAGGCCTACATCATGTGGCAAACCGGTGAGCATGTGGCTCTATTAGTATAGGAGATACCTGAAAACATATCACACTTTTCATCATAGTGCTTTTACCAATGCATAAAATGCATGGAGAAGTCATTTCGAATGACTGGTCCTCAGTGTTGTGAGAACGATGACTGGTTAAAATTTTTGGTGGTTTCTTGTTCAGTCCATAGGCCTACATCATGTGGCAAACCGGTGAGCATGTGGCTCTATTAGTAGAGGAGATACCTGAAAACATATCACACTTTTCATCATAGTGCTTTTACCAATGCATAAAATGCATGGAGAAGTCATTTCGAATGACTGGTCCTCAGTGTTGTGAGAACGATGACTGGTTAAAATTTTTGGTGGTTTCTTGTTCAGTCCATAGGCCTACATCATGTGGCAAACCGGTGAGCATGTGGCTCTATTAGTATAGGAGATACCTGAAAACATATCACACTTTTCATCAGTGCTTTTACCAATGCATAAAATGCATGGAGAAGTCATTTCGAATGACTGGTCCTCAGTGTTGTGAGAACGATGACTGGTTAAAATTTTTGGTGGTTTCTCGTTCAGTCCATAGGCCTACATCATGTGGCAAACCGGTGAGCATGTGGCTCTATTAGTATAGGAGATACCTGAAAACATATCACACTTTTCATCATAGTGCTTTTACCAATGCATAAAATGCATGGAGAAGTCATTTCGAATGACTGGTCCTCAGTGTTGTGAGAACGATGACTGGTTAAAATTTTTGGTGGTTTCTTGTTCAGTCCATTAGCCTACATCATGTGGCAAACCGGTGAGCATGTGGCTCTATTAGTATAGGAGATACCTGAAAACATATCACACTTTTCATCATAGTGCTTTTACCAATGCATAAAATGCATGGAGAAGTCATTTCGAATGACTGGTCCTCAGTGTTGTGAGAACGATGACTGGTTAAAATTTTTGGTGGTTTCTTGTTCAGTCCATAGGCCTACTTCATGTGGCAAACCGGTGAGCATGTGGCTCTATTAGTATAGGAGATACCTGAAAACATATCACACTTTTCATCATAGTGCTTTTACCAATGCATAAAATGCATGGAGAAGTCATTTCGAATGACTGGTCCTCAGTGTTGTGAGAACGATGACTGGTTAAAATTTTTGGTGGTTTCTTGTTCAGTCCATTAGCCTACATCATGTGGCAAACCGGTGAGCATGTGGCTCTATTAGTATAGGAGATACCTGAAAACATATCACACTTTTCATCATAGTGCTTTTACCAATGCATAAAATGCATGGAGAAGTCATTTCGAATGACTGGTCCTCAGTGTTGTGAGAACGATGACTGGTTAAAATTTTTGGTGGTTTCTTGTTCAGTCCATTAGCCTACATCATGTGGCAAACCGGTGAGCATGTGGCTCTATTAGTATAGGAGATACCTGAAAACATATCACACTTTTCATCATAGTGCTTTTACCAATGCATAAAATGCATGGAGAAGTCATTTCGAATGACTGGTCCTCAGTGTTGTGAGAACGATGACTGGTTAACATTTTTGGTGGTTTCTTGTTCAGTCCATTAGCCTACATCATGTGGCAAACCGGTGAGCATGTGGCTCTATTAGTATAGGAGATACCTGAAAACATATCACACTTTTCATCATAGTGCTTTTACCAATGCATAAAATGCATGGAGAAGTCATTTCGAATGACTGGTCCTCAGTGTTGTGAGAACGATGACTGGTTAAAATTTTTGGTGGTTTCTTGTTCAGTCCATTAGCCTACATCATGTGGCAAACCGGTGAGCATGTGGCTCTATTAGTATAGGAGATACCTGAAAACATATCACACTTTTCATCATAGTGCTTTTACCAATGCATAAAATGCATGGAGAAGTCATTTCGAATGACTGGTCCTCAGTGTTGTGAGAACGATGACTGGTTAAAATTTTTGGTGGTTTCTTGTTCAGTCCATAGGCCTACATCATGTGGGAAACCGGTGAGCATGTGACTCTATTAGTATAGGAGATACCTGAAAACATATCACACTTTTCATCATAGTGCTTTTACCAATGCATAAAATGCCTGGAGAAGTCATTTCGAATGACTGGTCCTCAGTGTTGTGAGAACGATGACTGGTTAAAATTTTTGGTGGTTTCTTGTTCAGTCCATAGGCCTACATCATGTGGCAAACCGGTGAGCATGTGGCTCTATTAGTATAGGAGATACCTGAAAACATATCACACTTTTCATCATAGTGCTTTTACCAATGCATAAAATGCATGGAGAAGTCATTTCGAATGACTGGTCCTCAGTGTTGTGAGAACGATGACTGGTTAACATTTTTGGTGGTTTCTTGTTCAGTCCATTAGCCTACATCATGTGGCAAACCGGTGAGCATGTGGCTCTATTAGTATAGGAGATACCTGAAAACATATCACACTTTTCATCATAGTGCTTTTACCAATGCATAAAATGCATGGAGAAGTTATTTCGAATGACTGGTCCTCAGTGTTGTGAGAACGATGACTGGTTAAAATTTTTGGTGGTTTCTTGTTCAGTCCATAGGCCTGCAACATGTGGCAAACCGGTGAGCATGTGGCTCTATTAGTATAGGAGATACCTGAAAACATATCACACTTTACATCATAGTGCTTTTACCAATGCATAAAATGCATGGAGAAGTCATTTCGAATGACTGGTCCTCAGTGTTGTGAGAACGATGACTGGTTAAAATTTTTGGTGGTTTCTTGTTCAGTCCATAGGCCTACATCATGTGGCAAACCGGTGAGCATGTGGCTCTATTAGTATAGGAGATACCTGAAAACATATCACACTTTTCATCATAGTGCTTTTACCAATGCATAAAATGCATGGAGAAGTTATTTCGAATGACTGGTCCTCAGTGTTGTGAGAACGATGACTGGTTAAAATTTTTGGTGGTTTCTTGTTCACTCCATAGGCCTGCAACATGTGGCAAACCGGTGAGCATGTGGCTCTATTAGTATAGGAGATACCTGAAAACATATCACACTTTACATCATAGTGCTTTTACCAATGCATAAAATGCATGGAGAAGTCATTTCGAATGACTGGTCCTCAGTGTTGTGAGAACGATGACTGGTTAAAATTTTTGGTGGTTTCTTGTTCAGTCCATAGGCCTACATCATGTGGCAAACCGGTGAGCATGTGGCTCTATTAGTATAGGAGATACCTGAAAACATATCACACTTTTCATCATAGTGCTTTTACCAATGCATAAAATGCATGGAGAAGTCATTTCGAATGACTGGTCCTCAGTGTTGTGAGAACGATGACTGGTTAAAATTTTTGGTGGTTTCTTGTTCAGTCCATAGGCCTACATCATGTGGCAAACCGGTGAGCATGTGGCTCTATTAGTATAGGAGATACCTGAAAACATATCACACTTTTCATCATAGTGCTTTTACCAATGCATAAAATGCATGGAGAAGTCATTTCGAATGACTGGTCCTCAGTGTTGTGAGAACGATGACTGGTTAACATTTTTGGTGGTTTCTTGTTCAGTCCATTAGCCTACATCATGTGGCAAACCGGTGAGCATGTGGCTCTATTAGTATAGGAGATACCTGAAAACATATCACACTTTTCATCATAGTGCTTTTACCAATGCATAAAATGCATGGAGAAGTCATTTCGAATGACTGGTCCTCAGTGTTGTGAGAACGATGACTGGTTAAAATTTTTGGTGGTTTCTTGTTCAGTCCATAGGCCTACAACTTGTGGCAAACCGGTGAGCATGTGGCTCTATTAGTATAGGAGATACCTGAAAACATATCACACTTTTCATCATAGTGCTTTTACCAATGCATAAAATGCATGGAGAAGTCATTTCGAATGACTGGTCCTCAGTGTTGTGAGAACGATGACTGGTTAAAATTTTTGGTGGTTTCTTGTTCAGTCCATAGGCCTACTTCATGTGGCAAACCGGTGAGCATGTGGCTCTATTAGTATAGGAGATACCTGAAAACATATCACACTTTTCATCATAGTGCTTTTACCAATGCATAAAATGCATGGAGAAGTCATTTCGAATGACTGGTCCTCAGTGTTGTGAGAACGATGACTGGTTAAAATTTTTGGTGGTTTCTTGTTCAGTCCATTAGCCTACATCATGTGGCAAACCGGTGAGCATGTGGCTCTATTAGTATAGGAGATACCTGAAAACATATCACACTTTTCATCATAGTGCTTTTACCAATGCATAAAATGCATGGAGAAGTCATTTCGAATGACTGGTCCTCAGTGTTGTGAGAACGATGACTGGTCCTCAGTGTTTGAAAAGTGTGATATGTTTTCAGGTATCTCCTATACTCGAAATGACTTCTCCAGGCATTTTATGCATTGGTAAAAGCACTATGATGAAAAGTGTGATATGTTTTCAGGTATCTCCTATACTAATAGAGCCACATGCTCACCGGTTTGCCACATGAAGTAGGCCTATGGACTGAACAAGAAACCACCAAAAATTTTAACCATTTATCGTTCTCACAACACTGAGGACCAGTCATTCGAAATGACTTCTCCATGCATTTTATGCATTGGTAAAAGCACTATGATGAAAAGTGTGATATGTTTTCAGGTATCTCCTATACTAATAGAGCCACATGCTCACCGGTTTGCCACATGTTGTAGGCCTATGGACTGAACAAGAAACCACCAAAAATTTTAACCAGTCATCGTTCTCACAACACTGAGGACCAGTCATTCGAAATGACTTCTCCATGCATTTTATGCATTGGTAAAAGCACTATGATGAAAAGTGTGATATGTTTTCAGGTATCTCCTATACTAATAGAGCCACATGCTCACCGGTTTGCCACATGATGTAGGCTAATGGACTGAACAAGAAACCACCAAAAATGTTAACCAGTCATCGTTCTCACAACACTGAGGACCAGTCATTCGAAATGACTTCTCCATGCATTTTATGCATTGGTAAAAGCACTATGATGAAAAGTGTGATATGTTTTCAGGTATCTCCTATACTAATAGAGCCACATGCTCACCGGTTTGCCACATGATGTAGGCCTATGGACTGAACAAGAAACCACCAAAAATTTTAACCAGTCATCGTTCTCACAACACTGAGGACCAGTCATTCGAAATGACTTCTCCATGCATTTTATGCATTGGTAAAAGCACTATGATGAAAAGTGTGATATGTTTTCAGGTATCTCCTATACTAATAGAGCCACATGCTCACCGGTTTGCCACATGATGTAGGCCTATGGACTGAACAAGAAACCACCAAAAATTTTAACCAGTCATCATTCTCACAACACTGAGGACCAGTCATTCGAAATGACTTCTCCATGCATTTTATGCATTGGTAAAAGCACTATGATGAAAAGTGTGATGTTTTCAGGTATCTCCTATACTAATAGAGCCACATGCTCACCGGTTTGCCACATGATGTAGGCCTATGGACTGAACAAGAAACCACCAAAAATTTTAACCAGTCATCGTTCTCACAACACTGAGGACCAGTCATTCGAAATGACTTCTCCATGCATTTTATGCATTGGTAAAAGCACTATGATGAAAAGTGTGATATGTTTTCAGGTATCTCCTATACTAATAGAGCCACATGCTCACCGGTTTGCCACATGATGTAGGCCTATGGACTGAACAAGAAACCACCAAAAATTTTAACCAGTCATCGTTCTCACAACACTGAGGACCAGTCATTCGAAATGACTTCTCCATGCATTTTATGCATTAGTAAAAGCACTATGATGAAAAGTGTGATATGTTTTCAGGTATCTCCTATACTAATAGAGCCACATGCTCACCGGTTTGCCACATGATGTAGGCCTATGGACTGAACAAGAAACCACCAAAAATTTTAACCAGTCATCGTTCTCACAACACTGAGGACCAGTCATTCGAAATGACTTCTCCAGGCATTTTATGCATTGGTAAAAGCACTATGATGAAAAGTGTGATATGTTTTCAGGTATCTCCTATACTAATAGAGCCACATGCTCACCGGTTTGCCACATGATGTAGGCCTATGGACTGAACAAGAAACCACCAAAAATTTTAACCAGTCATCGTTCTCACAACACTGAGGACCAGTCATTCGAAATGACTTCTCCATGCATTTTATACATTGGTAAAAGCACTATGATGAAAAGTGTGATATGTTTTCAGGTATCTCGTATACTAATAGAGCCACATGCTCACCGGTTTGCCACATGATGTAGGCCTATGGACTGAACAAGAAACAACCAAAAATTTTAACCAGTCATCGTTCTCACAACACTGAGGACCAGTCATTCGAAATGACTTCTCCATGCATTTTATGCATTGGTAAAAGCACTATGATGAAAAGTGTGATATGTTTTCAGGTATCTCCTATACTAATAGAGCCACATGCTCACCGGTTTGCCACATGATGTAGGCCTATGGAATGAACAAGAAACCACCAAAAATTTTAACCAGTCATCGTTCTCACAACACTGAGGACCAGTCATTCGAAATGACTTCTCCAGGCATTTTATGCATTGGTAAAAGCACTATGATGAAAAGTGTGATATGTTTTCAGGTATCTCCTATACTAATAGAGCCACATGCTCACCGGTTTGCCACATGATGTAGGCCTATGGACTGAACAAGAAACCACCAAAAATTTTAACCAGTCATCGTTCTCACAACACTGAGGACCAGTCATTCGAAATGACTTCTCCATGCATTTTATGCATTGGTAAAAGCACTATGATGAAAAGTGTGATATGTTTTCAGGTATCTCCTATACTAATAGAGCCACATGCTCACCGGTTTGCCACATGATGTAGGCCTATGGACTGAACAAGAAACCACCAAAAATTTTAACCAGTCATCGTTCTCACAACACTGAGGACCAGTCATTCGAAATGACTTCTCCATGCATTTTATGCATTGGTAAAAGCACTATGATGAAAAGTGTGATATGTTTTCAGGTATCTCCTATACTAATAGAGCCACATGCTCACCGGATTGCCACATGATGTAGGCCTATGGACTGAACAAGAAACCACCAAAAATTTTAACCAGTCATCGTTCTCACAACACTGAGGACCAGTCATTCGAAATGACTTCTCCATGCATTTTATGCATTGGTAAAAGCACTATGATGAAAAGTGTGATATGTTTTCAGGTATCTCCTATACTAATAGAGCCACATGCTCACCGGTTTGCCACATGATGTAGGCCTATGGACTGAACAAGAAACCACCAAAAATTTTAACCAGTCATCGTTCTCACAACACTGAGGACCAGTCATTCGAAATGACTTCTCCATGCATTTTATGCATTGGTAAAAGCACTATTATGAAAAGTGTGATATGTTTTCAGGTATCTCATATACTAATAGAGCCACATGCTCACCGGTTTGCCACATGATGTAGGCCTATGGACTGAACAAGAAACCACCAAAAATTTTAACCAGTCATCGTTCTCACAACACTGAGGACCAGTCATTCGAAATGACTTCTCCATGCATTTTATGCATTGGTAAAAGCACTATGATGAAAAGTGTGATATGTTTTCAGGTATCTCCTATACTAATAGAGCCACATGCTCACCGGTTTGCCACATGATGTAGGCCTATGGACTGAACAAGAAACCACCAAAAATTTTAACCAGTCATCGTTCTCACAACACTGAGGACCAGTCATTCGAAATGACTTCTCCATGCATTTTATGCATTGGTAAAAGCACTATGATGAAAAGTGTGATATGTTTTCAGGTATCTCCTATACTAATAGAGCCACATGCTCACCGGTTAGCCACATGATGTAGGCCTATGGACTGAACAAGAAACCACCAAAAATTTTAACCAGTCATCGTTCTCACAACACTGAGGACCAGTCATTCGAAATGACTTCTCCATGCATTTTATGCATTGGTAAAAGCACTATGATGAAAAGTGTGATATGTTTTCAGGTATCTCCTATACTAATAGAGCCACATGCTCACCGGTTTGCCACATGATGTAGGCCTATGGACTGAACAAGAAACCACCAAAAATTTTAACCAGTCATCGTTCTCACAACACTGAGGACCAGTCATTCGAAATGACTTCTCCAGGCATTTTATGCATTGGTAAAAGCACTATGATGAAAAGTGTGATATGTTTTCAGGTATCTCCTATACTAATAGAGCCACATGCTCACCAGTTTGCCACATGATGTAGGCCTATGGACTGAACAAGAAACCACCAAAAATTTTAACCAGTCATCGTTCTCACAACACTGAGGACCAGTCATTCGAAATGACTTCTCCATGCATTTTATGCATTGGTAAAAGCACTATGATGAAAAGTGTGATATGTTTTCAGGTATCTTCTATACTAATAGAGCCACATGCTCACCGGTTTGCCACATGATGTAGGCCTATGGACTGAACAAGAAACCACCAAAAATTTTAACCAGTCATCGTTCTCACAACACTGAGGACCAGTCATTCGAAATGACTTCTCCATGCATTTTATGCATTGGTAAAAGCACTATGATGAAAAGTGTGATATGTTTTCAGGTATCTCCTATACTAATAGAGCCACATGCTCACCGGTTTGCCACATGATGTAGGCCTGTGGACTGAACAAGAAACCACCAAAAATTTTAACCAGTCATCGTTCTCACAACACTGAGGACCAGTCTTTCAAAATGACTTCTCCATGCATTTTATGCATTGGTAAAAGCACTATGATGAAAAGTGTGATATGTTTTCAGGTATCTCCTATACTAATAGAGCCACATGCTCACCGGTTTGCCACATGATGTAGGCCTATGGACTGAACAAGAAACCACCAAAAATTTTAACCAGTCATCGTTCTCACAACACTGAGGACCAGTCATTCGAAATGACTTCTCCATGCATTTTATGCATTGGTAAAAGCACTATGATGAAAAGTGTGATATGTTTTCAGGTATCTCCTATACTAATAGAGCCACATGCTCACCGGTTTGCCACATGATGTAGGCCTATGGACTGAACAAGAAACCACCAAAAATTTTAACCAGTCATTGTTCTCACAACACTGAGGACCAGTCATTCGAAATGACTTCTCCATGCATTTTATGCATTGGTAAAAGCACTATGATGAAAAGTGTGATATGTTTTCAGGTATCTCCTATACTAATAGAGCCACATGCTCACCGGTTTGCCACATGATGTAGGCCTATGGACTGAACAAGAAACCACCAAAAATTTTAACCAGTCATCGTTCTCACAACACTGAGGACCAGTCATTCGAAATGACTTCTCCAGGCATTTTATGCATTGGTAAAAGCACTATGATGAAAAGTGTGATATGTTTTCAGGTATCTCCTATACTAATAGAGCCACATGCTCACCGGTTTGCCACATGATGTAGGCCTATGGACTGAACAAGAAACCACCAAAAATTTTAACCAGTCATCGTTCTCACAACACTGAGGACCAGTCATTCGAAATGACTTCTCCATGCATTTTATGCATTGGTAAAAGCACTATGATGAAAAGTGTGATATGTTTTCAGGTATCTCCTATACTAATAGAGCCACATGCTCACCGGTTTGCCACATGATGTAGGCCTATGGACTGAACAAGAAACCACCAAAAATTTTAACCAGTCATCGTTCTCACAACACTGAGGACCAGTCATTCGAAATGACTTCTCCATGCATTTTATGCATTGGTAAAAGCACTATGATGAAAAGTGTGATATGTTTTCAGGTATCTCCTATACTAATAGAGCCACATGCTCACCGGTTTGCCACATGATGTAGGCCTATGGACTGAACAAGAAACCACCAAAAATTTGAACCAGTCATCGTTCTCACAACACTGAGGACCAGTCATTCGAAATGACTTCTCCATGCATTTTATGCATTGGTAAAAGCACTATGATGAAAAGTGTGATATGTTTTCAGGTATCTCCTATACTAATAGAGCCACATGCTCACCGGTTTGCCACATGATGTAGGCCTATGGACTGAACAAGAAACCACCAAAAATTTTAACCAGTCATTGTTCTCACAACACTGAGGACCAGTCATTCGAAATGACTTCTCCATGCATTTTATGCATTGGTAAAAGCACTATGGTGAAAAGTGTGATATGTTTTCAGGTATCTCCTATACTAATAGAGCCACATGCTCACCGGTTTGCCACATGATGTAGGCCTATGGACTGAACAAGAAACCACCAAAAATTTTAACCAGTCATCGTTCTCACAACACTGAGGACCAGTCATTCGAAATGACTTCTCCAGGCATTTTATGCATTGGTAAAAGCACTATGATGAAAAGTGTGATATGTTTTCAGGTATCTCCTATACTAATAGAGCCACATGCTCACCGGTTTGCCACATGATGTAGGCCTATGGACTGAACAAGAAACCACCAAAAATTTTAACCAGTCATCGTTCTCACAACACTGAGGACCAGTCATTCGAAATGACTTCTCCATGCATTTTATGCATTGGTAAAAGCACTATGATGAAAAGTGTGATATGTTTTCAGGTATCTCCTATACTAATAGAGCCACATGCTCACCGGTTTGCCACATGATGTAGGCCTATGGACTGAACAAGAAACCACCAAAAATTTTAACCAGTCATCGTTCTCACAACACTGAGGACCAGTCATTCGAAATGACTTCTCCATGCATTTTATGCATTGGTAAAAGCACTATGATGAAAAGTGTGATATGTTTTCAGGTATCTCCTATACTAATAGAGCCACATGCTCACCGGTTTGCACATGATGTAGGCCTATGGACTGAACAAGAAACCACCAAAAATTTTAACCAGTCATCGTTCTCACAACACTGAGGACCAGTCATTCGAAATGACTTCTCCATGCATTTTATGCATTGGTAAAAGCACTATGATGAAAAGTGTGATATGTTTTCAGGTATCTCCTATACTAATAGAGCCACATGCTCACCGGTTTACCACATGATGTAGGCCTATGGACTGAACAAGAAACCACCAAAAATTTTAACCAGTCATCGTTCTCACAACACTGAGGACCAGTCATTCGAAATGACTTCTCCATGCATTTTATGCATTGTAAAAGCACTATGATGAAAAGTGTGATGTTTTCAGGTATCTCCTATACTAATAGAGCCACATGCTCACCGGTTTGCCACATGATGTAGGCCTATGGACTGAACAAGAAACCACCAAAAATTTTAACCAGTCATCTGTTCTCACAACACTGAGGACCAGTCATTCAAAATGACTTCTCCATGCATTTTATGCATTGGTAAAAGCACTATGATGAAAAGTGTGATATGTTTTCAGGTATCTCCTATACTAATAGAGCCACATGGCTCACCGGTTTGCCACATGATGTAGGCCTATGGACTGAACAAGAAACCACCAAAAATTTTAACCAGTCATCGTTCTCACAACACTGAGGACCAGTCATTCGAAATGACTTCTCCATGCATTTTATGCATTGGTAAAAGCACTATGATGAAAAGTGTGATATGTTTTCAGGTATCTCCTATACTAATAGAGCCACATGCTCACTGGTTTGCCACATGATGTAGGCCTATGGACTGAACAAGAAACCACCAAAAATTTTAACCAGTCATCGTTCTCACAACACTGAGGACCAGTCATTCGAAATGACTTCTCCATGCATTTTATGCATTGGTAAAAGCACTATGATTGAAAAGTGTGATATGTTTTCAGGTATCTCCTATACTAATAGAGCCACATGCTCACCGGTTTGCCACATGATGTTGGCCTATGGACTGAACAAGAAACCACCAAAAATTTTAACCAGTCATCGTTCTCACAACACTGAGGACCAGTCATTCGAAATGACTTCTCCATGCATTTTATGCATTGGTAAAAGCACTATGATGAAAAGTGTGATATGTTTTCAGGTATCTCCTATACTAATAGAGCCACATGCTCACCGGTTTGCCACATGATGTAGGCCTATGGACTGAACAAGAAACCACCAAAAATTTTAACCAGTCATCGTTCTCACAACACTGAGGACCAGTCATTCGAAATGACTTCTCCATGCATTTTATGCATTGGTAAAAGCACTATGATGAAAAGTGTGATATGTTTTCAGGTATCTCCTATACTAATAGAGCCACATGCTCACCGGTTTGCCACATGATGTAGGCCTATGGACTGAACAAGAAACCACCAAAAATTTTAACCAGTCATCGTTCTCACAACACTGAGGACCAGTCATTCGAAATGACTTCTCCATGCATTTTATGCATTGGTAAAAGCACTATGATGAAAAGTGTGATATGTTTTTCAGGTATCTCCTATACTAATAGAGCCACATGCTCACCGGTTTGCCACATGATGTAGGCCTATGGACTGAACAAGAAACCACCAAAAATTTTAACCAGTCATCGTTCTCACAACACTGAGGACCAGTCATTCGAAATGACTTCTCCATGCATTTTATGCATTGGTAAAAGCACTATGATGAAAAGTGTGATATGTTTTCAGGTATCTCCTATACTAATAGAGCCACATGCTCACCGGTTTGCCACATGATGTAGGCCTATGGACTGAACAAGAAACCACCAAAAATTTTAACCAGTCATCGTTCTCACAACACTGAGGACCAGTCATTCGAAATGACTTCTCCATGCATTTTATGCATTGGTAAAAGCACTATGATGAAAAGTGTGATATGTTTTCAGGTATCTCCTATACTAATAGAGCCACATGCTCACCGGTTTGCCACATGATGTAGGCCTATGGACTGAACAAGAAACCACCAAAAATTTTAACCAGTCATCGTTCTCACAACACTGAGGACCAGTCATTCGAAATGACTTCTCCATGCATTTTATGCATTGGTAAAAGCACTATGATGAAAAGTGTGATATGTTTTCAGGTATCTCCTATACTAATAGAGCCACATGCTCACCGGTTTGCCACATGATGTAGGCCTATGGACTGAACAAGAAACCACCAAAAATTTTAACCAGTCATCGTTCTCACAACACTGAGGACCAGTCATTCGAAATGACTTCTCCATGCATTTTATGCATTGGTAAAAGCACTATGATGAAAAGTGTGATATGTTTTCAGGTATCTCCTATACTAATAGAGCCACATGCTCACCGGTTTGCCACATGATGTAAGCCTATGGACTGAACAAGAAACCACCAAAAATTTTAACCAGCTCATCGTTCTCAACAACACTGAGGACCAGTCCATTCGAAATGACTTCTCCATGCATTTATGCATTGGTAAAAGCACTATGATGAAAAGTGTGATATGTTTTCAGGTATCTCCTATACTAATAGAGCCACATGCTCACGCGGTCTGCCACATGATGTAGGCCTATGGACTGAACAAGAAACC